>NC_044905.1:39353860-39595739 GCF_001633185.2 Quercus lobata | reverse complement strand
GATCGAAAAACTTAACATTTCATAAAAACAGATATCTGATACTTTTAAACATAAACTTGTACTTTTATCAGAAACTTTACTTTTATAGCATAACAGAACTTCAGAAACTTTTATCTTTAATGAACAACTTTTCTTTTCATTAGAAACTTCTTCTTGCCATGAGAGCTTTCACTTTTCACAATGCATTTAAACAAAATAATTCTCTCATGATTAATAACATAACATAGCTGTTCATATCATATTGGTTAGTCCATATCTGATAAGCTGTACAGAGAAGGCCTCATCACATTTGGGTGCCCCCTTGTGTATGATATTGTCCCCTTTGGGAGGCCTGATGGCACATCCCCTCCAGGTTTTGTTCCTCCCCGCCGTCCGTACACATTGGGGAGAAGGCCTTAATCAGATTAGAGTTACGGGCAACCCCATTTCCTCTACTTTAAATGGCCTAGAGTTACGAGCAGCCCCATTTCCTCTACTTTAAATGGCCAAACAGATAACATATTTCCATGGAAAGCCAGTAATTAACCCCTACTAGCCGAGTTCAGATTACCAGAGGACATAACCCGAAAACATTTCATACTTTACATCATACTGAAATTTCTTCTTTTGTATAACATTTCATAATCATAGCATTTCCATTCTTTTCATTAAACATCATGTTCGTGGAATCAATAATAGCATCAATATGCTTAAATCATATACATAAGTTTTTCGAAGGCTCACGAACATATCTTTGTCAGAATAATGATTACATGCCATATCTCTAATCAAAAACATTTTAATGCATAACATACTTTAAAATAACCTCATGACTTACCAAATGCTCATATAACTTATCCCTTACCTGAAAGCAGAGGAACCGAGAGCCTAAAGTCGAAGGAGCTTAGGCTTGGATACTGGTAACACCTAAACCATAATTCAAAACTTATTACTATCCATAATTCCTTATCATAAACTTCACATTTATCTCAAAGCCTATCTCTTAGAATCAAGGAAGTCCTAATCCCACCTCAACGAGGTTCCCACAAACAAAAAATACATTCATCAACAACAAGTACAAAATCCTAGAGAAACCAACATTCTTATATTAATCCCATATCTCTAAAAGAGCCAACTTTGTTTCAAAAGGTGCTTTAAGGTCAGGGCAATAATGCATGCACAAATATAAAATCTTTTAAGCATGATCATGTAACTATATACATTCATATGATAGCATACAACACGTCGGGCAAAACAGCTTCATACATACAATCGTCTCATGGTTTAGAACCCCTTCCTTTGAGTAATAAGCCTCAAAACAAGTTATACAAAATTAATCTATGATCGAGACATACCAAAAGACAAGCATATTAAATTATAGCTCAAAACATTCACCCTAACTTGATAATTAAATCCACAAAGTTAGACATGTCCCTCACTATTCACTGTTCTATTCCAGCAGCATAGGCTCCATTTGTAAAATACAAACGGGCTGCTCAAACACATCCAATTGTCATGAAATTTTACAGAACTACTCCCCTGTATGTCCAGTATATACTATAAAATTTCGGAGTCAAACCCAGATTTACTAAAAATCACGCAAGACAGCATACTCAAATCTGTCCTGTCAGAAATTCATGCAACTTATAAATTAAACCATTATTTATATATTAATCCAAATGCTGTGAGACCAATTCAATAACAACCATAAGTGTCTTAGGTTTCATAGGAATTATCCCTAGCATCCAAATTCACTATATACAATTTAATGCATAATTTAACATACACAAACACAGAATCTGTCACAGTGACAGCTTTGCAACGTTTTTCCCGTAAATTCACAAACAATTACCAAAGAATGGTATTTTCATATGGGGATTTTTATACACTCATAAGACATGTTATAAAACACTTACATACAGTCATTTAACCATTTAGGGCAAAATAAACACAACCAAAAATCCCAGCAGCAGCATCAAAAATACTCATCCTAAATTTTTCTTACTTCCTTAATCATATAAAATCATTAATTAGTAAAAACCCTAATCTACCTTCCACAAACCATCAACACAGCTCAAAGCTTCTTAAAATAGCATATATATATATATAGACTTACATGAAAGGGTTTCTTTTCCTAGTGGCTGGACCAGAAAATATGAGAGGTAGAGAACTTGGGAGAGTTGAAAGAAGCTTCCTTCTTGTTGCTGGACTTTCTGTCTGAGGCAGCCAGCAAAATGAGCTAAGGGGAAGACTTTTGGGTGGGCTTTTGTCTTTCTTTTGGTGTGTGAACCGGTGGACTTGAGAGGAAGACTCAAGGGAGCTTCCTAGCACTTTCCTTGGGAGAAAAGAGTGTAAAGTGGGTGAGAGAATTCTGATTTGTGTACCCGTGGAAGTGGAGAGCAAGAGAGTTTATGGAATATCTTAGCGCTTGAGAAAGTCAAAGAAAAGAAATAGGGAAAGAAGAATAAGAGATTAACCTCTTGGTGTAGTCAAGAAGTCAAGCAAAATATCTTGGGCAAAATATCTTGGGTGACATACGTATATTGCTAAGGAAAAGGGAGGATAACTCATCTTTTCAACTTTCTTGCATTCACACTTACCTTTCTACCAAAGTAATTTCTTGCATTCACACTCACACTTTTCTACAAAAATAATATCACTTTGCATATACATATATATATATATATATATATATCTCATAACTTAACCACTTAATATAGTTTTGCACATACTAAGTATATATTTATAATACAAATAGTCATTTCAATTATTTATAATCTTTACAATTCTCATTTAATGACATTATAAAATAATATGCTTATTAAATACTCTTCAATTATTTTTTGTAAGTAAGTGGCTTAAAAATAATAATTAACCACTTAAACACATAGTTTAATTATAAAAAAAATTGGGTCGGGGTGTTACAAACCATAGTCATGAAATGCACATATTTGCTAGAACATGTGGTTGTGGAAAGTGGCAAAACATTAAGATCCCTTGTTCACATACAATTAAAATTCTTCAAGGTCTGCACCTCGATGCGACCAGCTATATTGACCCATGTTACAGTTTGGACAACGCCATTCATACATATGCACATCAATTTGTGGTGCCAAAGTCAAAGTTGTGGAGGGACGTTCGCGGACCACAGCGGGTGCCTGACCTATAGCTGTTGTGGGCCAAAGGTAGTCCTGTGAAGTCAAGAATAAGGAATGAAATGGATGGGGTACGGCGAGAACCGAGAAGCTGGAGGGAAGATTCAGACTTGAGAGAGATTCAACCGAGGCAGCGATGCAGAGTGTGTCATGAAGAGGGGCATAACTGCAGAAGATGTCCCAATTCCTGTGAGGTTTCGACAAGCGGTAGTGCTACAAACTAGGCAAATGCTGTTGTTATTAGTCAATAATATGCTCATAATTTCTTTTGCTTTTTGTTCTTTGCATTTGGAAACTAACGACCGTATTTTAATGTTTGTCAAGTGAGCTGAGACTCGATTTTGGAATGGCATTGTACGTGGGAGTTGTGGTTATCTTCGGTATGGACAAGTGCTAGGCGACTATGTAGACTATGTTGTATCGGTAGTGCTAGGCAACTATGTAGACTATGTTGTATCAACTCAATTGTTATTTTGTTTATACTTAAATGTTGTTGTAATTGAACTATTCGCTATCCAACTGCAGAAGATGTCCCAATTCCTGTGGGGTTTCGACAAGCGGTAGTGCTACAAACTAGGCAAATGCTGTTGTTATTAGTCAATAATATGCTCAGAATTTCTTTTGCTTTTTGTTCTTTGCATTTGGAAACTAACGACCGTATTTTAATGTTTGTCAAGTGAGCGGAGACTCGATTTTGGAATGGCATTGTACGTGGGAGTTGTGGTTATCTTCAGTATGGACAAGTGCTAGGCGACTATGTAGACTATGTTGTATCGGTAGTGTTAGACAACTATGTAGACTATGTTGTATCAACTCAATTGTTATTTTGTTTATACTTAAATGTTGTTGTAATTGAACTATTCGCTATCCATTGTGCAGCTTTTGCCTATAATGCTAGCAATGTTTTGGCATTAGTAGCTAGTACTTTGGCAAGTTCAACCACAGGGGCTTTGTTTGAAGTAATGATAGCTAGTAATGTTTTTTGTGTGCCTCATATAGTGGTTAAATTTGTCTGGTCTGTAGCTAAGAGGGCAACTATAATGCATGGAACAATAACTATTTTAATTCAGTTTTTTGCATCTGATGTACTCTCCCTTTCACTGGTATCACATTCAACTTGTCTAGCTGTTTACTACTGCCCATTTGATGTGTTTTGGATCTGGTTTACTGCTGCAGAGGAAGGAAAAAAAAATCTGGTTTACTGCTGCAAGTGGGGGAAGGGGGAAAAATCCCAATGGAAATCGAGTCTTTGAAACTCGATTTCCATTCGAGTGGCATATTCGTAAACTACTGCCAATATTTAAAAAAAAAAAAAAAAAAAAAAAAAAAAAAAAAAAAAAAACCTACCAACATAAATCGAGTTTCAAAGGCTCGATTTTATAGTGGTCTTATTTACCAAAAAGCCACTGAAATGTAAATCAAGTTTCAAACACTCAATTTCCACTGGGAATTTTTCTAATGGCATTTGGCCGTAAATAATTTTAAACTCTATGCTTGGCGTACTCGTTGCTAGTGAACTCGAGTAGTAAATGGAACTCGAGCTTTTAATGCTCGATTTACTCTTATTTTTAATTGTGGAACTCGAGTGTAAAATACTCGAGTTTCAATGTTTTTTTTTTTTTTTTTTTTTTTTTTTTTTTTTTTGCAGTAAACTAGACTATGAAAATACAACCTAACTGTAAAAACACGAAAATAGAACCTAGCAAATTAAGTTGGCAGCCAATATAAAATTTAATAACTTTTCATGAATGGATCTTACTAAAATAGAAAAGTTGTTATATGTTTGGTCACTATCAGGTATATAATTGCAAATGTAAAATTGCATTTGAATATGAAAGTCCAAAAATGTAGTAACATATTAAATGATTACATCTCAATCGGGCTTGTACTTCTACGCCCTTTAATTAAATTACAATCTCATGATGAAAAATATTTGCTAATAGAATCATAGTCTCTCGCAGGTGTACAGTCGAGCTCGAATATCAATACATTACATAAGAGTACTTGAAATCGTTCATTGGGTAGAAGCAAAGTCAATACACCACCAACAGCATTTGAAATGTTTTTCTTTATTTGCTCTTGTGTAATTTGATTTTCATCCATCACCCGACCACTGAGACTAGGCTTGTATTCTTTACATTCCAATATGCACTTCACCATTACCATACATTGAATCAAGAATTGCTCAAATGATAACACCCAAAAGAAGAAATACTGAAATAGGCTTACTTGGATCAATTTCTATGCTGACAAGTTGCAGAACAATATTCCTTCCAATCTTGTCAGTGAAAGTATCCAAATGCTTCGCAAATTTATCTTTAAACTCCTCCTTGTTCCTATTCTTCATTGTGACCACAGTTCTCACCTTGAACTTCTCTGCTTTCTCTGTAGGCACAGACACAATAAGCACAACTTTGACCAAATCTTCACTCACAGCAGCCACCACAGGATGCTTCATAACCTTCCTCAAGGCACCAATACCATCCTTTTCTGCAAAGGTTTAACCAAGAACATGTTGTTGTTCTTACCATGATTCAAAAACACTTTTGTTGATGAAACAAATGAAGACCAAGGGAATTATAGAACAACCCGTGATTTCTTTTCCCATTGCCATCTTGTTTTCTTCACAACAAAAACATGATAGTCTTTATGTGACTCTCTCTATCTCTCTCTCTCTCAAATATGATAGTGCAAATCTCAATAGAACTACAACTAACCTCAATGGGAGTAAAATATCAGTACTTACATATTTGCCCTCAAACTATTTTTTAGTCTAAGACAGTTAGTCACTACACTAGTCAAAGATTTATAAGGCTTAAATTTGCATCTCTATAAGATGTTAACAAAAAAAAAAAAACAAGGCAGTGTCCTTCATTTTTTAAACTTTACAAAAATAAAAGACTAAGGATATCTTAGTAAACTTGACAGTATAATAAAAATGAAAAGCTGAACTAATATATTCCCAACTTCCCAGGTTTTGCTTCTCAAAAAAAAAAAAAAAAAAAAAAAAAAAAAACCTTCCCAGGTTTCAGTAACTTAACAAACTTAGCATATCCTCATCACTTAATATTAAGTAAAAGTTAGAGTGCAATTGAAAGAAGCATGCACACGGTGAATGCAAAGTGTATATAGTACAAAAAATTTAAATAGTGAGAAACAAGTACTGGAATCATCTATACCACCACCGAACCATTTTAGATGAACCATGATGACAACAAATACTTCAACCAAGGGTTACTGGTTTTACCACAAATCACATCCGCCAACTCTTTTACAACATTTCTTAAAAAAATTTATTGTGAGTGCAAAGTGTGAAAGCAATTAAAGAAATGTTGTAGTTCAGCACTCTAGTTAGTTCTCACTTCCAAAAGGACCATGCACTTACAGTGGATAGTATAAGGAAGTTAGCAGGAAGAATTTGTAAAGAAGATGACCTACATTTAACAATATTTCAACTTTAGCATTCAGTCATTTAGACAAGTTTTGAATGGTACAATACATGGAAGAATATGGCCAAAATATTACTGCATCGAAGAGGAAGCCAGAGGCAAAATGTTCAAACAAACAAGAGATATATCACTATCCAAATTCATCCACAAGTCACCTGCAAAAAAAAAACAAGAAAAGATACTTTAATCAGTAGCCCAGCACAATTTTTTTACAGGTTAAACAGGATTACACTGCATCACAACACAAAACTCACCTTCTAAACCAAAATATGGTTCCTTAAAAGGCAATTTTCCACTTCAAGATCAGACAAAAAAACAAATTCGAACTCTCCTACTTGTTTCCCAACCCTACTACATACAAACAAGTTTTAAAGAGTAAAACAAAATTACAAGATTATTTTCCCATATTGCTATGTAGCATTAAATTACCAGCATCAAGTTGTTAAACTTAAACTTACCATTCCATAATTGATGGATGAAGAGTTCAATTGGCCAACATTACATTCAATTCATCATAAAACAAAATCAAAGGTAAAGGCGACTGTTTGCAAGAGTCCAAAGATGTATTCAAGAGTTCCAAAGCCTCTTCATAGTTTGACTTCTGTGCAAAATGATGTTAAAGAATGGTGAATGCACAATCTAGAATATATTGGTAAGATATAGAACATGTCAAAACCAAAGAAACTAATGCTAATTGCATCTCAAAGAAATCATTCACAAACAGAAACATTAAGGTATCATTAGCTCATTGGAATATTTTAGCACTGAAAACAACATCAATTGGATGCAAACACTCTCTATATCTCTAATTGAATTACTACTAGGTCCAACTTGAGATGCAAATGCACGGCAAACACTATTTTCATTTCCAAAGCAGGAAACTATCTGTAGAGTTCCGATTAAGCCCATCTTCTTGTACTTCAGATTTGGATTGCTAACCTACCCAGTGGGAGGGGCAGAACAATGAATTTATCTTAACACATAACAGTAACAGTATAAAGACAATGAATACAACCAAAACAAAGATACCAAAATTCAACAAAATGATCAAAAAAATTAGTGTATACATTCCATACCAAAAAGGATTTTACAGTACCTGCTTCCTTATTATCATCAATAGTTTATTTGCAATGGAAGATCCATATGAATCTGCACTTGATCGAACATACAACAAGCCAAATGGCTAAAAGCCTCATAAACCTGCACAAACAGGAAAGCCAGTGAGACAATGTCATGTAGACCACTTATATAAGAAAGTACACAATACTATAAAATACCTACTGCAGATTTTCAACACTAAATCCACCCAAGTAATTCAAAATACCTAAATTTCAGAACAAAGAAGACATCAAGAAATCTTGGAAACAGATCACTTCAGAAAATGCACAAGAATCTAGAAAAAACAAGGCACTAGTTATATGAGAAGAAAAAGGAATCAAATCTTGTGCAAATTTGGAGGCCAGCAGAGTCATAGTCTCCAAAGCAGACTAAACTTTGGAAGTAACACCAGATCCAACATGAGTAACTAGTGCACCTAAAACCTTCAAAGAAACCACAACAAACAATTCTCAGAATCTTTTTCATCATTTACAAACAAAGTAGTTTATTTTAAAATTGCTTACTTCCTGTCTTGAGTAAATATCTATGAACTCTTCAAATAATTGCTGTATTGTCCCCTCCACAACAGTCCCCTGGACCAACAAGGCAAGGATTAAAAGAGCGAAATAAACATAAATGTTTATGGCAGAACTTGTTAAACCTCATATACCTTCATTTTGTCTTCAAGCTTTTCACACAGGACTCTATTAAGTTCTTGCACATCTGTTGCATGAAAGAATCATATGTATCCCATCCAAAAGACTTGGTCAATTCTTTAGTTGCAACACTACTATCATTATATTGAAGCTTATAGAATAAACTCAATAACGCCAAAGGAATGCTTCCTGAGGGCATGTCATTTTCAGTTGTTGGCATATGGTACATAGCCTAATGTCAACATTCCAAAAATAAAGTATTTCTATCTATATAAAATTGACATAATTCACAATGACTTAGGGAAATATGAAACACATTTTGACCTTTCTAAAGTAAGGAATATGGTAGAGAGTCTGAAGAAGAGAGTTCATGTAACATGTTGCTCCTTGGTTCTTAAGTCCAACATAACCAGTCTCCTTCTTTAAGTCATAAGACCAATAATCCAAAACCTTGTGAACAGCAATCTCAGCTTCAATGACGCATGTGTCATTGACAAGGTACCCTTTAGCAGCAACAATATCCTTGTTGGAATAGCTACCTCCAACTAATGTCCCAACTATATCATTCACCTAGTTCCAATAATGTGCGTTAAAACCATATTGAAAACAAAAATAATATCATGAAGTATTCAACAGCAGATTGAAATATAAAAAAGGAATAAGGTATCATTTGAGTTATCTTTTTTGAACCTTACGCTATCTCGTATAATGAGGAGGAGGTATTGCATGTCCTTTGTTAGATGCCTCAAGCCCAGCTTTGTGCCCATGTTTGTGCCCCCTGTCCCACAAGGAGGTGCCTTTGATATGCGTTTCGGCCGACCTTCTGCCACTGTAGGTAACCCAACAGCTTACTCAGCTTGAACATGGGGTGGGTCGATGCCCGAAGAAAGGCTAGTAGACGTACTGTGGGAGGGTGGCTCCTGCTGCATGTCAAGAGGGGTTGGATCAATACCTAGGTCAAAGGATGAAATGGGTGACAGCTCAGGAAAGGACCGTGGGGTGGGTGGATGGATGTCAAACCCAAGACATGAATGTGGGGTGGGTGGAGGGATGGTGGGGCTAAGGGGTGGATGTGGGGTGGGTGAAGGGATGGTGGGGCTAAGGGATAGGTGTGGGGAGGATGGAGAGAGATCGGGGGTAGGGACCACCCAAGGGGTAGCAACAGGTAGACGTTCGGTAGGAGTTGTGCTCGTGCTTGGGCTCTCAGTAGTGCTTGGCATCTGAGTAGCCGCTGCTGTAGGAGTAGCTGCCTCCTCATTCGAGGCCTCAGGGTTTGGAGATTGTACATGGCCAATCTCCTGTACTGCCTTCAGCACATCAGTAATGTCCTTGTGGTCCTCCATGCCCACTGGGTGACACCTCAACAAACGTACGTATCCTTCAATCTGCACATGGAAAAACCAAGTATATTAGTAATGCAATACCAAATCAACAATGCCAATCAATAATAAAATAAATGTTGGTTCTGAATTGGTTCTGCTAGTAATAATTGTTGAGTTATAAGGAGACCAAGTGTTACCTTTGACTAAATTTAAATTATCTTTTCTATTAAATATGTAGCTAGCGGATAGTGTAGACAAAAATGCTAATTAAAAATTCAAATGAGTAGAAAATTAAAAATAATAAAAATGGAAAGAAGAATGTGTACCATAACTCTAAAGGCTGAAATAGGAAATATAACCTTAGAGCATCTCAAATTAGATTTTTAAATCAACAAAGTTCTCTATAAGGTAAATCAACAAAATTCTCTATAAGGAATCTTAAGCAGACAACAGCTTTAAAAGGGAGGTTTGATGCTAAGCAAACATTGGACCACATATATCATGTTCTCTAAATAGTGGTTTCATGCTAAGAAGTACGGTAAGATGTAGAAGACATGGAGAAGTTACCATTAGAATCATTCTAGCATCGGGGACATCGATGAATCTCCGAGTTACCCTTCTGAACCAGTCGAAGTACTCATGCTGTGGAGGCATATCACCAAGCACTGCTTCACAACTCCGTTGAAGGCAATTACCCCACTCCATGATATACACAACATGTTTCCGCATCCAATCAACACCGACCTTCCCCCTCAAATCAATGGCATGAAGCACTGTGTCAGTGTCAACATTGCGGGGAATTTCTTGGATCATCCCAAATTGACGAATGACACGATCCGGTATATATTTCTCTACTAGGTGGAAACTTACAAGCGACACCATTACTGTCCACACGACCCTCCTTGCAACACACCATGTCAGAAGGTCCTCTAATTCAACTTCATATGGCTGCCACACCACCTATAACAGCCCAAAAACAAATACGCAACACATTAGGCAACTATGTATATATTTCAAAGTTCACCAAACGTATATCTTGTTCCTAAACATGTTAAACAAGGCATTTTCATACCTAGCCTGACAATATTGAAGCTATTTGCTCGTGATACCTGTCCCTGAAGATGTGGGCGGGCCTGTTTTTCTTGTTTGGGACCCACAACCACCTACAACAATCAAGAACAAGGGATCAATATTTAGAACTTTCCTACTAAGATAATGTTATGATTAAAATTATAATGTAATCACATATAACTATTAAGATAATCTTATAGATATTTACTCAATTAATAATATCACTAAAATAAGAAATAGTCCTTATAAAAAACAGAGCACATACAAGCCACATGACAGTCACAAAATTAGAGTATATTAACGTAATTATATATATTGAACCTCTGTTTAAAATTTTTTAATGTTGACATAAATAATTCCTAGAAGCCTTTAAAATAAATAAATAGAATCAAGTTACATGATTGTGGGCTTCCATACTGATCACATAATGTATATGACGTGTATAAGGTAGAGACTTTCTTCAGGGACAATGGACCACACACTGGAGGACCATAAGCACCCATTGGCGGGCCACGCTCAACTATCGAGCATAAATAGGGGAACCTAGCACCCACCAATCTGACTGACATCCTTATCGCTTGCCTTGCATAACTCTTGATACAACCATGCAAGGCAAGCATTTCCCCAACTGTACCTTCGTGGGTGGTGAAGGTCTTCCAATTGCTGCACCCACATTAGATGCACCCTATCGTTGAATTTGTCCATGAATATTGTGTCCCCCAGTAGCGCTAGGATGTAGCATCATGCGTACTTATGCAGCTGATCCTCTTCAGCATTAGGCGGCAATGGATCAACAACTTGCTCCAAAAGCCATTTGATGAGAAACCTCTGGCCAGTAAGTTGCCTATGCTCTTGATTTATAAGTTGAAAGCCAAGGAACTCCTGGCACACATTCGCCCAAACTTTTTGCGTGCTCCCTATTATAGCGTCACCATTAACAGGAAGCCCGAGAAGAACCTCCACATCCTGCAATGTGATGGTGACCTCACCATGTGGCATGTGGAAGGTGTGAGTCTCGGGCCACCATCACTCCACTAAGGCCGTTATCAGGCCATGGTCAATCTCTCTACCCGGGGTCCTGAGGAGTCCTTCCAAACCAAGTGCCTTAATGATGTCAACAACTCGATCATCCACCATTAGCTCTCGATTGGACAACTCTTCACTACAGCTACGACAGGTAAGGGACCCTGGATCCTGCACAAAACAGAACCATGGATTAACATAAGACAGCAAGTGCATGTACATTGTATGAATTAAATGCGTGTACATTCGTTAAATCTTTAGTGCTGTGTTTTACCTGCCCATTCCAAATAGCTTTTGACCGATGCTTGGCCTATAAGGTCAACACCGACTGGTCAATAGGGCCAAGCTGTGCGTGGTCAATCTGTCTAGCATTTGGAGCAACCATATTGCTCAAGAATGATAAGCAATTAGCGCGTAATAGACATTATTGAAAACAAAAACAAAAACAATTTAAGAAATATTCTCAAAAAACCGCGTTGTATCCAATGGTTATCAAAGTAGAGACAATTGATGGCAAAATGAGGCAAGAGTTATTCAAAGAGTTTCTAGGTAGTTATTCTTCTGAACATGATAAAGTTCCACAAGATAATCATTCTGGGATTCCTTTCTAATTTAAATAAGAATTTGTTTTTGGAAATCTAAGTGTCAAGAGTTTAATTACAAATTTACAAGGCTAAAAAAGACATTTCAATAAGACTTTGCAAATCATAAATTTACTGCCAATTTTTGAAGCACTCTCAATGGATCCAAGTAAATGATCATGGCTAATTAGTAAATTATGCTGATTAAAATCTACCATTTGATTCTCCTTTGCAAGAAGGCTAGTGTTTCAAAGTAAGGAGTATAAAGGCAAAAACACCGCAGCTCTCTTTTGTCAAAAATCTACTTTCAATGATCCAAGAGTGCAACTAAGATTAGTACAAATGACATTGAAGCCAAAATTTGAACAATTGTCAACCACAGGTTAGAATACTTTTTAAAGGCCTTAAAACTAAGAAAGCCAACTTAACAAAGAAACATTAATAGAAATAACTTTTGAATGATAACACCTATAGAGATGGTAATATTGTTCTGCTCACACCAAACAGAAGAACAAGACAACTTCCAAACTTTTAAAAACACCTTGCTCAAGGTTAAAATGGACAATCATTTGTTCTGGGGAAGGGAAAAACCACCAGAAAGGAAAGAAAACTAATTTTTTTTGTAGCTTTTTTGACAATGAGGAGAGAAGTTTGAAGCAACTTGTAGTAGCTACCATGTAAATGTGGCTTACATAATGAGTGAGCCAAATGAAAGATGAGTACTTCACAACTTTAAATAAATACTAATCCTTTTTCACTTTGAATGAAGGCCTAATTTGCACTTAGAGAGCTTACACAACAGAAAAGCAAAGCACAAACTTGAACCATCAATATTTGCATTCAATAGGTGGCAAAGAAAAAGAAAATTCATTAATCTAGTTTACATACAATCATTTATCATATTAGAATTGATCATACTGTGAAAATTCATGGAGGAAAGGCTTGGTCAGAGGATGAGATCATTTATGCTAATACTTGAGATGTTAGATATAGATTGTTCTTGTGTAAGAATGTAAGAGATAGTATTAAAAACAGAGTGTTGTGTAGTTTGTGGGGGAGTTCCTTTGTCTTTATTTTTTATTTTTTATAAGATGTAGTTTTGTTGTAGCTTTGTTGTTTGGTCTTACTTATTCAACAAAACAAAACAAAACCATAAAAAAGAAAGTTCTAGTTGCAGTATGTGGTGATGCAAACTCAATAAGAGGGACTAATTCTCAGTGACCTATACTTCCATGTGAGAGTTAGTTAGATACATAACATCTAGTAGTTAATGATAAGTGCTTAATGGTTCAAAATCCAAAAACACCAATACAATTCGGGACTCCTAATCATTTTACCAGGTAAAAGTCTTGTTGGCCATTGGTGCATTAATGCAATATAACAATACAAGGGATATGCATAGTTTTGATATATTATATTACTAAAGTGAATGTTAAGGCATCGCTATTAAAGATCGGCATGGCAGTGTCTATAATCCATGCATAAGACTTGGTAAACTCCTAGACTTCGTTAAGGCATTTACTTCACTTGCTCCCACTAGAAGAAATTTTCAAAAAACCAAACAATAAGGAAGGCTTCAGGTTGAGGTTGCTAAAATATGTTCTAACAGAATAAAGAATTAAGAGTAGTTGAGACAATTGATGACTAAAGACACACATTAAGTATATAAAACTACAACCATTGACCATTTCTATTTCCTTTTTTTCTCTCTGGGATACATTCATTGGCCCTACTTCCTCAAAGATTCGAGCTCAGGTGTGGTTGGGTCAAAAACAGATACAAAATTATTATCCCTTTTGGTCTTATCTGTATTAGTTGTACAAACTACAAACGTAACCTTCACAAAATGTACTTTGTCTTTCTGCTGTTTAAATTAAGTTTATTTTCATTATTCTTGACTAATAATCCTTTATCTGTATAGTTGTACTACAAATTAAGTTCACCTTTTTTTTTTTTTTTCGTTCAGCTGAACATGACATGATTTACATTCATGTTAGACAATAATGATTTTAGAAAGAAAGTATATATATTACCTAACATCTCTAAAATCACTAAATCAAAGTATATTTTCTCCAACAAAGGACTAAAATTAAATCCTTAGTAACCTAGCAGGGCAATGTTACTGTAATTGTTAAAAAAAAAAAAAAAAAAAAAGGAAACCAAAGCACACAGGTAGTGTACTAAGGGATTAAAAAAAACAGAAAAAACCATAAAGCAAAGAAATTACAACTATTTAACAAAGAATTAAAAGTAAAAACACCCAAAGCATTTTGTCCACTCTAGCAAAGTTTAGAGAAAGAGCACTAAATCAGAGTAAATTTTTTCCAAAAAACAACTAAAAATTAAATCCTCAGCAACCCAACAAGTATATATATATATATATATTTATATATCCAATTTCTCCATTCTTAGTAACAATTTACCATAACTGGCCAAATCAAACTTAGATCAAAGTAAATTTTGATCAACAAAGCACTAAAATTAAATCCTCGGCAAATATAAACAAACCCAGAAACATAATTTGATTCCACAAACCAATTCAATCTCAAAAAATAATAAAGCTTCGATCTTTTTTAACAGTTCTATTAGAAATTCAATACAGAAACCAAAATAGAAAAAAACGAATTGAAACCAAAGTTTCTTTGATTTTTCCCACTGTTTCTCGGCAACCAAACGGTGAAACACACTTTGCATAAAGCGACTCACCTTTTTTTTTTTTTTATAGTTTTGAGAGACTGCGTAAATTGAAGGAACTCAAAGCTCTGTGAGTGAGAGTGGAGACTTTTATCAAAGCTCTGTACACCTCACTGTGATGAATGTGATGATGAATGTGAAATAGTGGAGACTAAGAGTGGAGATTGAGTGAGAGAAGAGGGTGAGTGTGAGTGGAGAGGGTGAGTGAGAGAGGCGCTCAGAGGTTCTGTGTGAGAGTGAGAGGGTGAGTGAGAGCGTGAGACGACGTGTGAGAGAAAGGGTGAGTGAGAGTGGAGAGTTAGGGTGAGAGGCATTAATTTTGAAAAAACCCCTATTTGAAATCAAGTTTTAGAGACTCGGTTTCCAGGTCTTCCATGTGAATCAACCATGTCACACCCAGATCACCACGTCACATACAAATCAATGCTTAAAGGGTCCGCTTATAAATTGAGTTTTAGAGACTCAATTTTCAGGTGGACGCTACGTGGGGAAAATGCCACATCAAATCTAATTAGATCATAAAAAACCGAGTCTTTGAGACTCGGTTTATAAACCCAAAATTGAGTCTTTTAGGGGCCGTTTGGATTGAGTTTTTTGATAACTCAATTCTCAGTTTCCATAACTCATAACTCAAAAATGGTGGGACCCATAGCAAAAAGGTTGTTTGGCCAAACGATAACTCTATTTCCATAACTCTGTTTCCATCACTCAATTCTCTGATTTTTGAGTTATGAGTTATGGAAACTGAAAACAACAAAAGGCTGTTTTCAGTTTCCATAACTCATAACTCAATGGCATTTCTGTAAATAAACACACATGAGGGACCCACAGCCGCAACTTTTGACCACCTTTTGACTTTTTTTTTTTCTGGGTTGGCGTTGGCTGTGTTTTTTTTTTTTTTCCTTTTTCTTTTTCTTTTCTGGCTTGGCATTGGCTGTTTTTTTTTTTTTTTCTGGGTTGGCGTTGGCTTTTTTTTTTTTTTTTTTGGTTGGCGTTGGCTGTCTCTTTTTTTTTCTTTTCTTTTCTGGGTTGGCGTGGCTTTTTTTTTTTTTTTTTTTTTTTTTTTTTTTTTTTTTTTTTTTTTTTTTTTCTGGTTGGCGTTGGCTTTTTTTTTTTTTTTTTTTTTTTTTTTTTTTTGTTTTAAGTACCTAGACTCACCAAACTTAGTGAAAAAAAAAAAAAAAAAAAAAAAAAAACCCAGACCGAACAGCCAACCCAGGGGGGAAAAAAAAAAAAAAAGCTGCTAGTGAAAAAAAAAAAAAACACTATACCGTGACAGGTGTGGGCCCTCCAAATAGTGTGAAAAATAGTGAGTGATGAAAACTGAGTGATGAAGGCAAACGGATGTGAAAAATTGAGTGATGAGTGATGAGTGATGAGTGATGGAAATTGAGTGACGAAAATTCCTTACCCAAACAGGCCCTTTAGAGTCAAGATATTAGTAAGTAATATACTTTTAAAACCATGCCTACTAACTAAATAGTTGGAAAATCATGGTTAAATTCCAATTCTGACCCTAATTTTCAAGTTTCAAACTTTGATCTCACTGTCGACTTTAATGTCCTTTTTTATCCTATTTCAAATGCCTGACCCACTAGCGTGATTTCATTGCATTCTTCTTTATGCGTTCACTCCCTCGCTACTAGCACTGCTTCTCCTTCTTCACCTCATCTTTCATCTTCTTTCTTCTTTGTTTTTAATCTCACCGAGCCAAGCGGTGCGGCCGGTGGCTCATTAAATTTATTGTTTCATCGTCAAAGATCAGATCACCGGAATGGCGGTTTAGGCCGGCACTGGAGCGATACGGAACAAAGAGTTCTGTTGTACCGGAACGGAATTCAAAACTTTGATTCTATCATTTTTAAAGTTAAAGTGGCTCATAATCATAATTTGAATTGATGAATGGCACATGACATCTCAAGCTCTCTCAAAAACCAAACACCTTCTCACTATTACCGCAGCAGCCCAGTGCGAGTCACTCTTGCGAAGCTATGCGGCCATTCGCTCACTCACAAAAACCAAACAACTCCATGCCCACACCATCACCTCTGGCCTACTCTCCACCCACCTTCGCTCAAACCTCTCCACAGCCTATGCTCTATGTGGCCACGTCCCCCATGCGCGTAAACTGTTCGACGAAATGCCTCACCGAACCTCATTTTTGTATAACATCTTCATAAGAATGTACATAAAAAAAGGTGTTCCCTTTGATGCACTTAGCGTGTTTGTTGAAATGCTCAGCTCGGGGCAGTGCCGGCCTGATAACTTTACGTACCCTTTTGTTATCAAGGCTTGCGGTGACTTGTTGTTGCTTAATGTGGGGCTTGTAGTTCACGGGAAAACACTGATGGCTGGGCTTGATTTGGACACGTTTGTGCAGAACTCTTTGCTGGCAATGTATATGAATTGTGGTGAGAAGGAGGAGGCGAGACAGGTTTTCGATGCAATGTGGGAACGGAGCGTTGTGTCTTGGAATACAATGATTAATGGGTATGTTCGGAATGGGTGTGCAAAGGAGGCTATGATGGTTTTTAGTTGGATGATGGATGTGGGTGTTGAGCCTGATTGTGCCACCATGGTTTCAGTGTTACCAGCTTGTGGTTACTTGAAGGATTTGGTATCGGGAAGAAAGGTTCACGCGTTAGTAGAAGAGAAGGGTTTGGGGAAGAAGATAGCGGCGAAGAATGCGTTGGTAGACATGTATGCTAAGTGTGGTAGTATGGATGAAGCACAATTAGTTGTTGATAAGATGGGTGAGAGGGATGTGGTCACATGGACAACCATGATCAATGGGTACATTTTGAATGGTGATGCAAGAAGTGCTTTGGCACTTTGTCAGCTGATGCAGTTTGATGGGGTAAGACCCAATTCAGTGAGTATAGCTTCTCTTCTTTCGGCATGTGGTAGTTTGTGTTCTCTGGAGTATGGTAGGTGCTTCCACGGGTGGGCAATAAGGCAAAGAGTTGAGTCTGATGTTATTGTGGAAACTGCATTGATTAACATGTACGCAAAATGCAAAAAAATTTACCTCAGCCTTCGAGTGTTTGCTAAAACTACTAAAAAACGAACAGTCCCTTGGAATGCAATTCTTTCTGGGTGTGTTCACAATGGGCTTGCAAGAGAAGCAATAGAATATTTCAAACAAATGCTAATGGAAGCATTACGACCCAATGATGCAACCTTGAATAGTCTCCTTCCTGCATATTCTATTCTTGCAGATTTGCAGCAAGCAACAAACATACACTGTTACCTAGTAATATCTGGGTTTCTTTCAAGCACCGAAGTTGCTACTGGTTTGATAGATATATACTCAAAATGTGGAAGTTTAGAATCTGCTCACAAAGTTTTTAGTGGAGTTCCTGAAAAGGAAAAGGACATTATCCTATGGAGTGTAATAATAGCTTGTTACGGAGTTCATGGTCATGGTGAGATTGCTGTTTCACTTTTCAATCAGATGGTTCAATCTGGGGTGAAACCAAACGAAGTCACTTTCACCTCTGTTTTGCACGCATGCAGCCATGCTGGTTTGGTGGATAAGGGTTTTAATTTGTTCAAATTCATGCTTGAAAATCACAAAATGAGTCCTCGTCCAGATCACTACACTTGCCTAGTCGATCTTCTTGGTCGTGCTGGTCGACTGGATGAAGCTTATGATCTAATCAAGACAATGCCATTTAAGCCTAACTATGCTGTTTGGGGTGCACTGCTTGGTGCTTGTGTGATACATGAGAATGTTGAGCTAGGAAAAGTGGCTGCAAAGTGGCTTTTTGAGCTTGAACCAGAGAACACAGGAAATTACATATTGATGGCAAAAATTTATGCTACAGCAGGAAGGTGGAAAGATGCCGAGAATGTGAGACATATGATGAATGAGATAGGATTAAGAAAAACAGCTGCTCACAGTTTGGTTGAGGTCAGAAATGTGTGATATGGGTACAGATTTTTCGGTTTGAATGGATAAAATATCTCTGCTATGACCTATACCTAAGTAGAGGTTCCAATCAAAAGCCAAGGTGCTTGCCCAAATGGAAGTGTTTGATTATGATGACTGATTGATACCCTTAATTGGAAGATTTTGTTTGATTGACAGAAGGGAATCTGTTTTAGAGACTAGGGAATGCCTTCATATATCACTGCAATCTAACTTATGTTGCAATCAGTTCTAACCAGCGTTGCCATCGTATCAATTACAGTTGGCATGCAGGTTAATTTTGTAAGTTTTTGACTGAAGAGGCAACTTCTTGGTCAAACAGAATGTGCAACTGTCATTATTATGCATGGACCAGTTTGCCATTCCATTTATCTGCATTGTATGGATACTATAGGTAGGCATTTGTATGTATCATGTTAGCCTGCTGGAGGATCAGGTATATTGAATTATATTACTCTTCAAGTGGGATCGAACTGTAGAGTGATGAGAATGTTGGGGATGAGATCTCTCATGACAGCGAGCAGTCTTCATTAGATCACAGGATATGTCTATGTAAAATGGAGTTTGATATGGTTCTTTATAAAAAAAAATTACTTTAGGCTTTGCATGTTAACTTATAATGTTCTTTATCATTTACTATAATTTATTTGTCTTCTTGAGTTTCCTCTCGTCACCACAGATTATTGCATTCCCCCATCTTCAAGAAATGATCAAACATCCTATTTCAGTACTTTGTCAGAATCACATACTCAATTTGAGACCTCAACGTTATCATTAGATTTTAGAGGTTTTGGTTTGTTTTTGAGCTTTTTAATAAATTTCTTTTTTATGATTGAAAATAGGAATGGTTTGGGTTTAATTTTTTATTACAATTATAGTCTGAATTAATCACTTGTAGAGGTTGCCTATTTCTTTTTCCCAATTTTTGCCTTTTTATCTACTTTTTTATTTTTATTATTATTATTATTATTTTTTTTTTTTTTATTTAGCATAGAGTATGTTATGTACTACTTAATCATGGGATTTTATACACATCTTCAAGCATTTAGCATTGTGTATCAAGTATAAGAGGTGAAATGGGTAAAAAGCAAAATTTTACCTATGCTCATACACAATTTTCAATATTTTTTGTACTAACACCTGAAAAAAAAGTTTAAAATGTCTTATATTAATATTGCTTAATATTTATTTTTATTGGTAAGTTATACATGCATTCAACAAGTCTTGAACTCAAAACCTCACACTATTCTATGCCACCAGTTATGGTTTTATAGGAACAAATTGCTCAAGACTCAAGAGTTCCCCTCCCACCACCACATCCATCTCCTTCATTTCACCACCACCTTCTATGCTTGTTCATAAAATAAATGGATTTTTATTTATTTTTCTTTGTTTCACCAACAAGCTTGGGAGTTCACTAACCAACACTACATCCTCCTTTCACCCCAACCTGATCCCCCCTCCATGTGCTTGGTTCAAGATTAATTTTGATGTTGTTGTGAAGCCCAACAATATTTACTTTGTTGTTGTTTGTCGAAATCATTTGGAAAAGAGCACACATGCTTGGATAATGGATTGGTGTTGACGTTCACGGCGATCCTTTATGGGTTGAAGTTGGAGCCGGACTTCTAGATGTTACCTCTACACAGGCTTTGGGATTAAGCTATATTATCTTTGAAAGTAATTCATACAATATTAGATAATGTCTCTTACACATATTTTGTTGCACATACCATACACAAATTATTTTTTAAACTTAAAAAAAAAAAAAAAAAAAAATCATGTTTTGAAGTCACGATTTCAGTTCAAAAACTAAATTGTGTAATACAATAACATACACTACCCTACAATATTATCCTCCATCATTGGTAATTAATGTAGCTGACAAATCATTTCATTTTTGTTAATTTTCACATGTAATTAGATTTACAAATTGTTTAGCCTTTGGGGCTCTGTCCATCGTCAATCTTCCAGCCCATGTTTTACTACTGGAGAAGGTAGATGGGATGTGCCTCTAGCTCTTTTTTTTTTTCAATCTATACTTATTCAGCCAAAAAAAAAACACTACTCTATGTTCATATATTTGAGCCTCTATATATGTGAAGAGGAAGGAATTTAGAGGTGACGGATCCATTTGGATGGGCTTGACAGATTAGGATAAGTGGGCCGAAAGTGAACAGATCGGGGTGTACGGACCAAAAGGTCACGTGATGCTAAATTGGTCATTATGTGGTCTCCAAGAAATCCTAAATGGAAACGACTTGTGTCTCACGATTAACCCTAACCCATAGAATCCCAATATGAATAGAATTCGAATACGAAGAAGATTCTGGAAGATATGCCCATTAATGAAGATCTTCCCTATATGGAAAAGACTTATTGTGTAAACATAGGAGTTTGATTCTACACTACTATAAAAACCCAAAGACCCTCAGAAAACAAGTACGCATAATTCACCCCAGCTTTGACACTCTAGAGTTGTGAAAAGTTCTAACTTGACCTTCGGAGGTTATTTGGCTGACACCACACCGTGCTCTCTGTTAAGTCTTCTCTTTTTATTTTGTAGGTATCGTTTCGAGCGTGCAAGGACTGTGTAGCTCATTGGTGATTTTTCGGCATCATCAGTTGGCGCCGTCTGTGGGGAAAACTGCGACTTGTAAGCCATACAAACGCTTCTCGGACAAAGAGTTGCATGATTCTTACTCGCTCGATGGCGACCACCAACAACGTTCAAGGAGACGAGCCGTGACCCACTGCCCTGGAGAGGCAGGTCCAAACCCTTACAGCAGTAGTGGAACGCCTCACCAAACAAAACTAAGACCTAGAGGAACAGCTACAACAAAAGAACGCAGCGATGGGTACCCAAGAGGACGACCAAGAAGGTGCCAGTGCTGAACGAAGAAACCAAGAGAGGCCGGAGGGTAGTAACGCCCCAAGCAGACCGGAATGACAAGACATGAGCCGTTCATCCATCACTAATACAGCCCAACCCCACATTGTCGTAGAGATGTAGATGATGAAAGAACGGACGGACTTTATGATGAACGCGCTTAGGGGGAGAGTGTCTAGTGACCTCGACGATCTAGTCCATCGAACCGATTCACCATTCATCGTGCTCAACTCCTTTTCCCTACCACAGAAGTTTCGTATACCACAGATAGAAAGCTACAACGGAGACAAGGACCCTCTAAATCACTTGGAATCCTTCAAGACCCTAATGCACCTTCAAGGAGTAGCGGACGAGATCATGTGTAGGGCCTTCCCTACCACACTAAGGGGTCCCGCGAGAATTTGGTTCAGTAGGTTGACGCCCAACTCCATTAGCACTTTTAAGGACTTAAGCGCCCAGTTTGCTTCACACTTTATCGGGGGGCATAGATATAAGAAGTCAAGCGCATGCCTAATGAGCATTAGGCAACGAGAGGATGAGACGCTGAGGTCTTACAAAGCTCGCTTCAACAAGGAAGCACTCTAGATTGACGAGGCTGACGACAAGATCCTCGAAGCAACCTTCACAAACGGGTTACAAAAGGGTAAGTTTTTATTCTCCTTGTACAAGAATGATCTGAAAACCATGTCGGATGTACTTTACAGGGCCACCAAGTACATGAATGCTAAAAATGCGCTACTAGCTCGCGAGGAGAAACCTAAGAAAAAAGAGAGGCAGGAGGAAGCCCGACAGGATAGAGGTAGAAAGATGGCCAGAACAGGAGACAAAAGAGATGATCGACGATCCAAGCCCTCGACAAGAAGGTTCACAAACTTCATCCCCCTGAATACACTGATTGATTAGGTCCTGATGCAGATCAAAAATGAAGGAGCCTTGATATTCCCAAGCAAATTGAAGGGTGATCCCAGCAAGAGGCCTAGGGATAAATATTGTCATTTTCACCGAGACCACGGTCACGACACATTTAATTGTTATGACTTGAAGCAGCAAATAGAGGCCCTCATCAGGCAAGGGAAGCTACAAAAATTCGTCAGTAAGGAAGGAACAGAACAAAACCAAGGAGCACCAGCCCGAAGAGAAAACGAGCGACCCAGGCCACCCATGCGAGACATAAGGATGATCACAGGGGGCAATACTTCTAGTTCCTCTAAGAAGGCACTTAAGGCATACCTACATATGGTTCAAAATATTCAACTAATAGGGTATGCCCCGAAGATGGCGCAGGTTGACAATCCCGTAATTGGGTTCACGGAGGAAGATGCAAGACGTCTCCACCACCCACATGATGTCGCACTCGTAGTCAGTATATGGGTAGGAGACTATAACACCTACAGGGTGCTAGTAGACAACGAAAGCTTCGCTGATATCTTGTACTATCTAGCCTTTCAGCAGATGAGAATAGAGAAAGAACAACTGATCCCAACCAATGCCCTCGCTCGTAGGATTTGGAGGAACAAGGGTGTATCCACTAGGCGCGATCACCCTACCAGTAACAGTCGGAGATTACCCTTAGCAAATCACGAAGGACGTAACCTTCCTAGTCCTTGATTGTTCTTCTGCGTATAACACCATATTGGGACGTCCGACTTTGAATTCATGGAAGGCTGTAACATCCACCTACCATTTGATGATCAAGTTCCCCACTGAAAACGGGATAAAAGAAGTAAGAGGGGATCAAGTGGCAGCGCGTGAATGCTATATTGCCATGCTAGAGATGGATGATCACCAGCAGACCATGTGCATCGAAGAACAACAAACAACAGCAGAGCCGGTGGAAGAACTAGAAGAAGTGACCCTTGATGACTCAAGGCCCCAAGCGGATGACTAGAGTGGGTACGTTGGCTAGTCAGCCAGTACATCAAGCACTCACAACGTTTCTAAGAGAAAATCAGGATGTATTTACCTAGAGTCACGAGGACATGCCAGGTATAGACTCCTTGGTCATAGTTCACAAATTGAATGTATCTCCCTCATGCTTTCTCGTCCGACAGAAAAGATGAGTATTCGCCCTAAAGCGAGACAAAGCCATAGCTGAGGAGGTTGGGAAGTTGTTGGAAGCAGATTTCATTTGAGAAGTGTACTACCCTGACTGGTTGGCAAACGTGGTTATGGTCAAAAAGGCCAATGGAAAGTGGAGGATGTGCGTAGATTTCACGGACCTCAATAGAGCCTGCCCCAAGGACAGTTACCCACTCCCATGGATAGATACCTTGGTAGACTCAACTGCGAGGCATCAGCTTCTGAGCTTCATGGATGCATTCTTAGGATACAACCAGATTAGAATGGAGGAGGCCGATTAAGAAAAGACTTCTTTTGTTACCAGCCAAGGACTCTTCTGCTACAAAGTGATGCCATTCGGACTCAAGAACGCAGGGGCAACATACCAGAGATTAATGAACAAGATGTTTACACACCAGATTGGGAGGAATGTGCAAGTTTATGTAGACGACATGCTAGTGAAAAGTTTACGAGAAGACGAACACTTGAGTGACCTCCAAGAGACATTTGACACCCTCCAGGTGTACAACATGAAATTAAATCCGAACAAGTGTGTGTTCAGGGTTACTGCGGGAAAATTTCTGGGATTCATGGTATCCCAAAGGGGATTGAGGTCAATCTAGAGAAAATACGAGCTATCATGGAGCTGGCCCCACTAAGGACGGTCAAGGAGGTGCAAAGCCTAAATGGCAAAATAACAGCACTAAACAGGTTCGTCTCTAGGGCGACGGAAAAATGCCTACCCTTCTTCCGCGTATTGAAGAAATCGTTTGAGTGGACGGACGAGTGCCAACAGGCGTTCGAAAATCTAAAGATGTATCTTTCGCCTCCTCCATTACTCAGTCCATCCAAGCCAGGGGAAGAGCTCTATCTGTACTTAGCCGTCTTGCAAGTCGCTGTTAGCGCAGCTTTGGTTAAAAAAGAGGATGGGTTGTAGAAACTCGTTTACTTTACAAGCCGAGGGTTTCGAGGAGCAGAAGAGAGGTATCCCAGATAGAGAAGCTGGCGTTCGCATTGGTAACCGCAGCACAAAAACTCAAGCCATATTTCCAAGCACATACTATTGTTGTCTTGACCGATAAGCCTCTAAGAAGAGCTATGAGTAGCCCCGAAGCTGCAGGATGGATGGCGTTATGGGCGGTCGAGCTGAGTGAGTTTGATATACGGTATCGTCCACGTACTGCTATAAAGGGACAGGTGATGACTGACTTCATTGCTGAATTCACTATCATGGAAGGCCAGGGGGTAGAATTAGTTCCGCAGTGGAGCATCCATAAAGATGGATCTTCAAATAAGCAAGTAGGAGGGGCCGGTGTGGTACTCCACACCCCGGAAGGAGATAAGATTAAGTGCATGATCCGCCTGGACTTTCTTACGATCAATAATGAAGCAGAATATGAAGCTTTAGTGGCAAGATTAGACCTTGCGAAAGCAACAGGAGCTGAAAACATGGTCGTATATTGCGACTCTCAAGTCGTAACCAGTCAGATTAATGGTAACTATGAATGCAAGAACGAAAGAATGAAGAAGTACCTTGAGAAAGTGAAGGGTCGAATTAGCGGGCCCCAAATCAAATTTGTCCAAATCCAAGGGAGGAGAACGAGTGCGTCGATCGTCTAGCTAAGGCTACGTCAGCAGAATACATGCTCGTCCCCAATCAGGTACTATCCTTCGTCCAAATCTCTTCACTTATAAATGAGATTACGAGAGTGCAGGAGATAGGTGCTGAATGCAACTAGACCACGCCATCAGTCTCCTACCTAAGGAACGGCGTACTACCAGACGGGAAGAACGCTGCCAGAAAATTGAAGGTCTAAGCATTGCAATTTGGGCCCTGAGGAGGCAGATTTCGTGATGAAAGAGATCCACGAGGGGATTTGTGGAAACCACTTAAGGGCACAATCGTTGGTAAACAAGCTGATTCGAGCAGGATACTATTGGCCTACTATGCAGAAGGAAGCGCAAACTTATGTCAAAGCTTGCAACAAATGCCAAAGATTCAGCAATATCATCAGACAACCGTCCGAAGAACTCACCTCTATGACGACCCCGTGGTCATTCGCTTAGTAGGGAATAGATATCATGGGCCATTTCCTAATAGTAGTCATGCAGCTAAAATTCCTAGTAGTTGGTATTGACTACTTCACCAAATAGGTGGAAGCAGAAGCGTGAGCCACTATCACGGAAAAGAATATTCAGAGTTTTGTCTAGAAGAATATCATTTGTAGATACGGGATACCCAGGGTGCTTGTTTCGGATAACAAAAAGCAGTTCGATAATAGTGCATTCAGAGACTTCTGTTCGGAACTAGGGATCAAGAACCACTACTCATTACCTACCCACCCATAAGCCAATGGACAAGTTGAAGTTACGAACCGATCCTTGCTCAAGATTATTAAGACTCGGCTCGAGGGGGCAAAGGGCATATGGCCGGATGAACTACCAAGTGTTTTATGGGCATACCAGACAACAATAAGGACACCTACGGGAGAAACACCATTTCGACTAGCATACGGAAGCGAGGCAGTCATCCCAACAGAAATAGGGCTCACAAGTTACTGAGTGGAGAACTATGACAAGAGTAAGAATGATGAAGCCATACGTCTGTAGCTTGACCTAGTAGACGAGGTCTGGGCAATAGCTGAGCAAAGGTTGGCATGATACCAGAACCTCATGGCGAAACACTACAACTCCAAAGTCAGACACAAAGACTTCCAGGTCGGAGACCTTATTTTGAGGAAGGTAATGGGAGTAGCTAAGGATCCTACCCAAGGAAAGCTCGGCTCCAATTAGGAAGGACCTTATAGAGTTACGTCATGGCAAAGAAAAGGCACCTACTACCTTGAGACGCTAGACGGGCGAGAATTGCAACACCCATGAAACGCTGAGCACCTACGAAAGTACTACCAGTAGAGATGACGATGTGAAAAGCAACATTCACCAGATCTCCAGTTTACTTTTTTAGTTTAATTTTTGCTACATGTTTCCCGTTTTTCAGTTCCCTATTTAGACAATTTATTTTGTTACTATGATTTTTAAGTATCTTTTTAAGCTTCTCTTACGAATAAACGATTATAATAAGAGGAATATTCAAATATGACTAGTGTGTTTTTTCTACTAAATTTTATCAAGTCCATATAACATGGACGAACCTTAGAGGGTGAAAATAGTAGCCCAACAAGTGGACGGAGCTATCACGAAGTCCATACAAGGGTGGACGGAATCATCCCAATGGATGATAACTACAAAGTCCATACAATTGACGGATCCAACTTAGGACGGATCAATATTGCTAGTCCATAAATGGACGGGTTCTGATTAATATTCAAGTCCCCAATTGGACGAGCTCATCCCAAGGGATGATAACTAAAAAGTCCATACGACGGACGAATCCAATCGAAGGAGGGATCAATGTTGCTAGTCCATGTGACGAAAGGATCCAAATGAAGGTTGGATTAATATTGCTAGTCCAATAAGTGGGTGGATTCCGATTAGTATTCCCAGCCCACAAGTGGACGGACTCATCCTAAAAGGGATGATAACTACCAAGTCCATATAATTGACAAGTTGGAAGAATATCCATAGGAGGACGGAGTCCCATTAATATTGGTCGTCAATGTAATGGACGGGTTCAACTTGAGGTTTGATTAAAGCTTAAAGTCCACAACTGGATGGACTCATCTTATCAGGTGAATATAAAATCCATATAATGGACGGGTACAACCTAAGGTTAGGTAATAACATTAGTACGTGAATAAACGGACTCATCCTAAAGGATGGAAATTGTAAGGTCCATTTAGTGGACTTACCCAACGTAAAATTGATTCACATCAATCCACAATTGAACCCAATAGAGGATGGATCCCACTCATAGTTGAATTAATATTAGTCACTGTGTGGACGGGCTCATCTTAAAGGACGGACCCCCTGTGAAGACAGGTATAAGATCCTTATAACGGGCTCAACGTAAAATTAAAATTGACACTACACATTCACCAGAGGACGGATCCATCTAAAAAGATGGTTTTTAAATCACCAACTACATGTTTAAAGTCATAAAAATAGATAGGCAATAGAGAAGGAATGTTTTTACATGCCACAAGTGACGGATAAAAAGTTAAAAGATTGTTCCCAAAATAGTTACATTTCAAAAAAAAAAAAAATTACTGCTGAGGGGAGGTGTTTTCAACATTCATGGGCTGACGGACATCACCATCAACGGGCTGGGCTTGGTTCTCAATAGGAGCTGACTCCCTGTCGCCAGGAGCTGCATCGTCAGCAAATAAGTCCTCTGTACTCTTAGAGGTGACATGTTGAGCAGTAGCTTGGGCTTGTGTGTCAATATTGAGTTGAGAAAAGTCAAGATCAGGATAAGCTTTCTTGGCCTGACGGACAGCGTCATCAAAGCCGTCCTCATAAGAGGTCCAGAGCTCCTCCAGGAGGGCGTTAGAGTCACGATATTCACGGATTGCTGCCTCCTTTGCCTGACGAAGCTGGTCCTTGGCATCTTTTACCTCTTTTTCCTTGTCCTCCAAGACTTTTCTCAACGTCTCCTATGCTCCTCAAGCTCTTTCCTGACTTTCTTTGCCATAGCAAATTCTTTCTCCATGCCAACCTTCCAGGCCTTGAGACCATTCAGCTCATCCTCCGTCTCGTTGGCCCTTGCCCTAACACGGTCCAACACCATCTCATGGTTCAAACATCGTCCCATCAGCCCTTTCATTATCACCATTGCCTGAAAACAAAGGTTATTAGTGACAGAGTTAAGTGAACGGGAAAAATAGAAAGTGGACGGCATGACTTACCTGGGCAATACAAAAAAGCCCCGTCTCCCTCATGGCCTCCGTGGCATGATTGCTTAAGTCCTCATAGTCGTCGGACAATATGATGGACAAAAGTTTCTCTAGAGCGTATTTGGAATCCTTACGGAGGAGGATGGGTGGCTTTTCTTGGGTGGTAGACGGGCCCTTCATTAAACCCTTTCTAGCTCCATGCTTGGCAAGAGTAACCGTCTTCTTGCCCTCGGCCTCTAATCCCACGATGAGCTCTAGAATTGTTTTGGGTTTCTTGGGGAGGCGACCTTGTTTCTCTGGTAGCTTTCTTTTTGTGGACGAGTTGGATGAACCTGTCTCCTTAGGTTGTTGTCCTTCAACCTCTTTCTTTTTTGCTGCCTGTTGTTTGATGATGGCTCTTCTCTTGGCAGCATCCATTTCTACATAAGGGAAGACAAATGGTTAGAGCTCACAAACAAAGAAACCCAAGGATAGGGTGACGAACTTACGTTGGCAAACTTGGGCATCGTATCGACGGGCGGCTAAAGTTGGCTCTAGTCCGTCGCAATACCAGTGGATAGTGTCTAATGTGACCAACTTTGCTCACGTCCTCTCCTCTAGCTTGGACTTGTTGAAAATTCTCTCGAGAAAACTCCACTTTTCAAGAGAAACTTGTGGACGTTCACGAACTGCAAAAGAAGATGGTTAAAGTGACATGGCAAAATGAAAACTAAGCCAAATATAGACATATACATACCAGATGGTGGCAATATGCCCTTTGTGGTGTCAATGGGCATAAATTCATTGTCACCAGGACGACACATCCATCCGTCACCTTCCATGAAAAAATACCGACTCTTCCAGTTCCTATTGGAGTCGGGGGTCTCACACACAAGCCTCAGCAAAGGGCTCCTAGGTACAAAACTATACATACCCTTTGACTAGGCAATCTCATCAGGACGGTAACAATGTAGGAATTCCCACATCGTCAACCTCCTGGCACCGTCGGACATTGCCCCGTACAATACCTCCACGCCTAGGAAAACCCTCCAGGCGTTTGGGGAAATTTGGTTGACAGATAGGCCTAAGTGTTGAAGGAGTTGATGGTGGAGTGAACTTAAGGGGAATCTAAGCCCTGCCTTTAGCATTTGCTCATAAACCCCGACACCTTCAATACCGTCATAATAACATTTCTCCGACTTGTAAGGTAGACGGAAAGGTATGTTGTCAGGGATTTGGAACTTGTCCCTAAGTGTTTTTAAATGGGTTTCTTTAATTGTGGAAGTAAAGTCATTAACCGTTCATATGGGTAATATGATAAATTTCCTATGTCCATCAGGACCCACAACAGATTGAACTGGGGGTTGAGTGTCATCCAGGTCTTGAATGAAGTCATCCTCTGGCCCTTTCGTCTCTAAACCTTCATCTCTTGAGGAAGGAGAACTAGCCGACGGACTCCTTTCTCCACTCGGAATGTCAAGGTCTTTGTGACCCGACGGATACACTTCATCGTAGCTTGCCCCGTCACGGACAAACGAATGATTACTCGACGCACTAGACATGACCTACACATGATGGTAAATCCTAAGACTCTGACGAGTCTATAATGGATGACGGTAGCATACGAAGTCTACAGAAATGAAAAAGTGCATAAAAAACTTTAAAGGAAAAGAGTGTTTACCTGGTTGAAGCTGGACGATAAAAAGGCGTTGATAACAGATGTAATAGTTAGACGGTATGGTCTGACAACGATGACGGGTGCACTCTGATTGTAGATTTCAGTAGAAAGTAAAAAATGAGAGGAAGAGAGATTAGTTTATATAGAGGGAACGACACGAAAAACGAAGGGGCGCTTCGATCCAAGTGAGCGATCATTTAGCTAATGACACGTGTCCTTCGTCATTAATGATCCTAAGCCAGCCTGTCAAGGCTGGAGGTGTTCCTCAAAAGGTTGGATTGAACCGTCACCCCACGGGTCCTTCCACTTGATGATCCCGAACCCATGGGGTGAGGGGGCAACTGAAAAGGAAGGAATTTAGAGGTGATGGATCCATTTGGATGGGCTTGACAGATCAGGATAAGTGGGTCGAAAGTGAATGAATCCGATGTGAACGGACCAGGGTGTACGGACCAAAAGGCCATATGGTGCTAAATTGGTCATTATGTGGTTTCCAAGAAATCCTAAATGGAAATGACTTGCGTCTCACAATTAACCCTAGCTCATTGAATTCCAATATGAATAGAATTCTAATACGAAGAAGATTCTAAAAGATATGTCCATTAATGAAGATCTTCCCTATATGGAAAAGACTTGTTGCACAAGCATAGGAGTTTGATTCTACACTACTATAAAAACCCAAAGACCCTTAGAAAATAGATACGCATAATTCACCCCAGCTCTGGCACTCTAGAGTTATGAAAAGTTCTAACTTGACCATCGGAGGGTATTTGACCGACATCACACCGGTGCTCTCTGTTAGGTCTTCTCTTTTTATTATGTAGGTATCGTTTTAAGCGTGGCTCACTGGTGATTTTTCAACATCATCAATATGTATAGCCAAAATTCATTAGCATCAATCTCGCGGAAAATGTCTTGAAAAATACCGTGAATCGAATACTTGAAATTGGTTTTGGTCATCAGAAAAGGACAAAGGAACATGAATGAATGATGTAAATTGTAATTAGAAAATGGTGACCGAGGGCTTGAAAAGGAGAACGAAAGTAGCTCACCCAATAGGCATGCATGCAGGGTTCATTCAAAGCACAGTAAAATTTCCTCCCACTCGTCTGGTCTAGTTTGACAACAAATTTTTATTTTTTGGTTCTAGCTAGCATCTTGTTCACTCATGACTCAATTTTAAATGGTACTTTGATCAAATTGTAACACGAATAAAGAGTTGGAAACTTAATTAATGAAATAAGTATGTTTCTAAAACTGAAAGTTGCTTGTTGCTATTTGAACTTCAAGCATTAAAACCGTGTGCTAGATGGTCTCTAGACAGAAACAATAATGGCAAAATATCAGCTGGGTTTGAAAGAGAAACAAATAGAACTGTTGCTGTTGCCAATTGCTGCCATGCACTGGGCAACTGATGGGAATTTTTGACCTCATAGCTTTTTTTTTTTTTTTTTTTTTGACGAACTCCTCATAGCTTTTAGTCTTTTAGAAAAGAAAAGAAAGCATCCATACGTCACCTAGTTATACTTTCAAACCATTGTCTCCAATACACTGCTACATGTCATGTGCTATTACTTTTTTCAATTAAAGATCTGCTCTTGGATGGGCCCGTCCCATGAATATTTCTATTCTAGTGTGCGCATGAATGAGAGAGAGATCATCAGCTCAGCAAAGATGGACACTGCTCGTCTAAGTACATTTACCCTATATGGCTAAAACTAATGCCAATTACGTACTTATATGCTATAAATATGCTAATCTCATTTTTTGTCTCAAATTGTTTACAGAACCAAATGCCTGTGCAACACTGCAAAATATATACATACATACATATATATATATATATATATATATATAAAATAATATCCACTAATTACCACACCATGTAATATTACAGGTAGATAATTGAATATCCTTGGCTCTAATTGGCCAAAAGATATACCTACCTATGGGAAGTGTGACTGGAATCATTTACTTCTATGATATGATGCTAATGCCATTTCTTTCCCTGCCTGTACAGTATAAGGGCCTCATGTCATTGTAATGCAACAAAATCTGTTCATCAGAGATTTATGATTAATTATATTGCATTTGCAGGGCATTATAACATTCACAAATTCTAAGCCTATTATTACCAGTCAGCTGCAATTAAGCATAGACTTGATCATCCAATTAATCACTTTGTACATTTCATGTAATGGAAGCAGTGAAGTTTTTGCAATTTGCAACAAGCCAATAAAGTAGAGACGATTATTAGGCACAACAACATATCAAAAAAGTCGAATGGCCCACAAGTAACCTTTGTTTATTTTTGGTAATCACCTGCTCTCTCCAGCATGCATGTTACCTTCTTGTGCAGTGGCATTAAGAATCAAACTTCTCCCATGTGGAGGTTGCATCATGTAACTAGCTACTTGCATTCCAAATCACTTCAATTACTTTTTACTCTCTGCTCTATAATAGCTCCATTTTTAACTTATTTTTCTTGCATTGTTCTCTTACAGTCTTAAGCGTGCATTTGGATTGACTTACTACTCAAACTAGGTGATAGTCTTTTTCTTTTGAAAAAAAAAAAGCTAAACCAAACGCACCAAACGCACACATATCCCCATTGCCTAAATTCATGGTGCAGGGGAAAGGTGAGCAGATCACATGAAGTACCTTAATCACATGTGCCTCATAATGCAATTGTTGTGTGGATTCCAAGTTCCAAACAAGAAAGGTTTGTACTTTGAATTTCAGAAGACTAGAACACCCACCATAGGCCGGTAGGATTAACACAAGGCATAATTAACTCTATAAATGATGTTAATCCTGGTAAGCTTTTCCTTTAGTTGAACAAAATTAATACTACTGTCTTATTGCTTGTGTATGTTTGATTTTTGAGGGTCATCTGAATATAAATGTATACTTTATGTGGAACAACAAAGGCCATATACCATTTAATAGGTCTTAGTCAATGTTTTCAGTTCCTTGTTGAAATGCTTATAATTTTGAGTAGGGAAGTCCAACTAGATGCATTGCACCAATGCCTCGGTTCAGAAACAAAGCTGATTAAATTCCTGGCAAAGGAGGTAGACAGAGACGATTTGAATGGTCCATTTGGGTCTTGAATCCTGATTCTCTACCTACCAACAAACCTCCCCAACCCCCCCCCCCTCAAAAAAAAAAAAAAAAAGAAGAAGAGGAAAAAATGAAAAGACAATCAGTATGGTTATAACGTTATTGTGAATAGATAATATGATATTATCATATAAGAAAGCCATGGTTGTGAATTGAATATTGAAGATTGCTTTCCTAATCAATCTCATATAATGAATAAAACCTTGATTGTCCCTCCACCTCCCGTGATTATTTGAAACAAGTTCTTAAATGGCTCTTGCTAACCATAACAATAATTATGAGGCCCACAATAGTTAATTAGAATCATAAAACAAGCATATCCTTCATTATCTAACAACAAAGGGCTATATTTCAATATTTATTTTCTTTTCCTTGCTCCAAGTATTTCAGGCATTGTTTGAGCGTCATCCGTTTCTTTTTAAAATCCATTTATTTTAAAAATATAGATATTGTAAGAGTTCAAATGATAATTTAGTGGTAATAACATTAATTGCGATGCCTTCATATTTATGATTTGAACCTCATCTCTTCCTCTCTCACTATTTACCTATTAAAAAAAAAAAAAAACAAACAAAGATTATTTTACTATAAAGATTTTGTTTTTCACGAATCTAAAGCCATGCTTTTATTTTTATTATTATAGGATCATCTAAAAACATGTATGATATCACCTCATTTAAAGTTTTAAACTCAATTCTCATTAATTATTTACTATAAGATAGTTGTTCTTAGAGAGGATCATGATATTTTCCATGGGCTTAATTTGACCATTATCAGCTCATTATTAACAGTCACCACTACGCAATCGCTTACAATAAAAAAACAAAAAAAAAAAACACTACGCAATCAGAAACATTTGAGAAGTTCAACTCAAAATAATATATAAGTCAGCCCAATTAGCCTTGGCCTTAGCCCAACGTTTTCACCTTTTACAGCCCACAAGGTTAAAAAACAAATCCCTGTCAAAGCAATAGTCCATAGCCTATTAATTATTTATTATTCATCCTAGAACCTGTAGTGGAAGTGGTATTCCAAAAATAGTAAAAATGTTTAGCTCAAAAAGTGAAATAGTTTTACAGTGTTACCCCTGAAAAATTTACCTCCCTTCAACTTAAGCTCACCCAGACCCAGGACAGCAACAGCAAGCAAAAAAGTATAACTAAAATTAATAAGCAGCTCTCTTATCCACATAAAATCCCCCAAAGCTTGGGCATAACAATAGGAGAGCTCCCAAATTAGCTCCCAAGCCAAAAATCACACAGCCCTCCCTGACCCCCCCAGCTTTCCTTGTTCCCAAACCCTTCAAGGTCAAACACCCCCACCACAAGTTTCTCTTTCTCTCTCTTTCTACTCTCTCTCCAAACCCAACACGGTTTTGACTCCACAAAGATTTGAAATTTATTACTATTATATAATATTTTTTTTGAAGCCATTACTATTTATTACTATTATATAATTAATATTATATAATTAATAAATTAGTAATTATAACTTACCAAAAAAAGTGTATTTATTAATGGAATTTATGATTATTTTTTAAATATAAAGAATAATTTTAGATCGGACGGCGATCCACCAATGGAAAAGCAATTCACAAACTAAGAAAGAAAGAAAGAAAAGAAAAACACCCCAAAAAAAAGAAGAAAAAACCATATTTTTATTATTATTATTATCATTTTTTTATTTTCTCTCTCTTCCCCTGTTTCTCTCATTCTCTCTCTGTGTGGGGCTTCCTGTGTGTGAAAGCAGTCTCTTTGATCCATGGGAATAAAAATCTGTTCAAAACCCAGATACCAAAATAGGATTTTGTATTGAAATCAGTGATAGGGAGGCCTAAATTTGATTTGGGTCAATCTCCAATGCGGTCTTATAGAAGACCAATAAAAAACAGAGACAACAGCTATTGTTATTATTGCAACAGCGGAAAAACACGGAGAAATAGATCTGAATTGGGTGGTGGGTGTTATAGAGGGAGTGGGCGTGAGCTCGGATCTGATGGTGGAGATTGTTTTGGAAGTGGGTTCAGAGAGTCGGGTTGGGTCATCAAGTATTGAATTTGGCATTAATAATAATATTAATAGAATAATAATAATAGAGGAGGAGTTGGAGGTGGTGGTGGTGGTGGTGGAGGAGGTGGTGGGGCTGCATAGACGACGATGCAGCTTCACTTCTCGCCCAGCATGAGAAGCATAACTATCTCTAGCAGCAGCAGCAATGGGTTTATTGACTTGATGAAGATCAAGGTCGCAGCTCGCCATATCTCTTATAGGACTCTCTTCCATACCATTCTAATCCTTGCTTTCTTGTTGCCCTTTGTCTTCATTCTCACTGCTGTTGTTACCCTTGAAGGTGTCAACAAGTGCTCCTCATTTGGTACTTCATATTTTTCATCTCTTATTTTTATTTATTTATTTATTTTTGTGTGTTATAGATCTTGGTTTCAATTGGCTTGTTTTGTTATGCCCATCTGTGGATTCTTTGTCAGGTTGATTTGTGTAGCTGAATCTTATTGTTTTCTCGATTGATTTATTGGGTTCAGTTTTGGGTTTTGTTGTGATTGGTGTAGCTGAATCTGATGGTTTTGTTAAATGATTTAGCTGGATTTGGTTTAGGATGTATGCCCATTTGGTAATTATTTGTCATTTTGATTTGTGTGGCGATTTTGGTGTAATGCTCATTTGGTGATTATTTGTCATGTTGATTTGTAAAGCTGAACCTGATTGGTGTATTAATTCGGTTGGATTGGCTTTTTGTTCTAATGCTTTTGTGGTGGATTTTTTTTGTCATTTTGGTATTTAAATGGGTTGCATTGGTTTTAAATTGAATTCTATATATTCTGGTATGGTGTAATTGATAATGGTTCATCTCATAAGTTTGATATTTGTTGGTACTTTATGTTGGTTTACTAAGGACTTGTTGGAGTGTTTATATTGTTGAACATGTGAAATGAATAGACTCTTATCAGAAATTCAATTGTTTTGTTTGATTGAATTTGAATATGAATTGAGAATTGATATTTTTTTTAATGATATATGCAAAAAATTGTGATCAGATGATCATTGCATGTTCTTTTTTCTTTTTTTTTTCCAAATCCATAGATTATTTACACATGTTCCAGCATCATGTGATTTTAATATTTGAATTCCATTGTTGGTTCTGTTTTTCTGAATATATTATAATTCTCTGTATTGATATTGAGCTTCAACTTTAGTATTTGCAGAATTTTGAAGAGAAAAAATTGGTTCTTTATTATTATTTTTTATGCATCTTGCTTATCTTCCTACTTGTTCATGATTACTACATAAAGTATAAATTTGGCTGTATTATAGTCTACAATTTCTTATTCAGTACCCTCGTGTTTGCTTTCTCTGGCCTGCTTTTTTCATTCATATGCTAGTTAGATCAGGCTTTAGAATTTTTTCTTAATGATATCATAGTGTTTATGGCAGACTCATAAATTTATCCCTGCTCTTCTGTGCTTCAGATTGTTTAGGTAGGCGGTTAGGACCAAGGTTTCTTGGTAGGGGTGATGATTCAGGGGTAAGTAATACTTCCTTGATACTTTAATTTTGTATTAATTATCAGCAATGAAATTCAGTTGTTCTTTTAAGTCTACAATGCTTGTTATTAACTTATGATGGATCCTTGTGGTGGTGGTGGTGGTGATGGTGCAGCAGAGACAGGTTAGAGACTTGTACAAGATTCTTCACCAGGTGAACACTGAGGAAATCCCACATGGTCTAAAGGTGCCAGATTCATTTAGTCATCTTGTTTCCGATATGAAGAACAACCAGTATGACGCAAGGACCTTTGCTTTCGTGTTAAGGGCAATGGTATGTTGCATGTGAAAGAAATATAAAGCTGTTTAGATAGTATTTTAATACTAGAAGATAGGGTTTTTGAAAACTGAGGTTTCCTCTTTTTTTTTTTCCCCATCGTCTTGCAATTTGTCAAGATATCAATTTTGAGCCTTCTAAATCACTTTAGATCTTTGGTAATATTTTTAACATTTGTAGCTCTGTTGGGAGATTGTATGTTCTTTTGGGATAGTTTGCTCTAAACCATTCAGTCTCCTCATTAATGAAATTACCTAAAGAAAGAAAAAATGTAGTGAAGGAGATGAAAAGTTTCCCTGTTATATGCCCCAAAATTATGACCATCTGGTTCTAATTTTAGTAGACATCCAAAGCATTACAAAACATAATTTAAGTTTCTCCTATCGAAAGTAAGATTGATTGTCATTTTTCCTTTTTAGTGTGACTCTTGTAGTCTTACGAGTTAATTGCAAAAGGTATGTACTAGTGAACATGCTTTATGTTGGATGACTAGATGCCTATAGGTCAACAACAATAACAACTAAGCCTTAATCCCTAAGTTTTAGAGTTGGCTATAGATCCTCAGCAAATTAGCCAAGGTTAAACACATGTATTCTTGTTCTCCATTCTATTCTATTAAAAGTCATACCTTCTCTTACCTTCTTAATTGACATGTAATTACTTCTAATGTTATTTTAGGTTGTCCTCAACTTTTTTTCATTCCCTAGACTCTAATCAACTCACTCTTTCTCATAGGTTCCTTAATTTCTCTCCTTTGCACATGCCAAACCATGTCAATCGATTTTCTCGTCCTTTTATCAATAGGGGTCACCCCTATTATTAAGTGAATGTCCTCATTTCGATACATGTTGATAGGTCGCATGTATAAATTTAAACTTACCACATGACTTCTTTGATTCAAATAAAAGTAGACAGGGTTGTGTTGTGCATACATGATTGAATTATTCTCGGGGATTAATTTGTATGTTTGGCTTTTTGTTCAATTTTGTGGTTCAAGACTCGAGTTCTATGCTTTGGGTCAAAATAGAATAGAAAGGAAAGGAGAGAGAAGGGGGGGGGGGGGTTTGAAAGATATAGATCTCATCAAACTATGGTACTTTACCTTTTGACTTTCTTTGCTTTTGACAAAAATACACATCTTGATGATTAAGAGTAATATGAAAGGCACTAATTTGATGGTCGTTATTTATCAAAAAAGCTAATTTGATGGTCGTTAAACTCTTTAATGGTACCATAGCGTATATTTCTGGGCAACTTGATTTGTTGCGAACAATTCAATGCGGGCATTTGAAAAGTTGTTATGTCAAGAGCCTTGAAGCTCAACTGGTTGGTACCTCTTGGTGTTTCCAATAGAGACATTTAAGGTTCAAATCCCCCCACCTCCATTTTAACTATAAAAAAAAGGAAGCTGTTATGGAAAGTAGGGGATAAATTTAGATTGGTGAAGACATTTTTGAGAGAAGAGAGGAACCATTGGAGGATGTAGGGTGTTTCCATGTCTCAAGCTTTTTCTACAGTATTAAAGTTCAAACTTGCCTGTAAATATATGACTCTGAGCCTTACAAAGTTTAGTAGGAAGTATGATATTACTGTTTTATGGTGAAGATATCTTGAGTTCCTTGATTGGTCCTATCGTATGTGTCTAAAGCTATTTCACAGTTTTATAATTTGTCTGTCGCTCTACAAATCTGAGTTTTAAGTGTTTATTGAGTAGGAAACACAGTATTAGTTTTATAGCCTTATCAGTGGCTAAGGGGTTGTTTGGATTTTTAGTTTCCATCACCCATAACTCTGTTTCTATCACTCATAACTCAAAATTGGTGGGTCCCACGGCTGAGTAGTGTGTTTGGATGTGTTTCCAGTTTTTGTTTCCATCACTCAATTCTCTGATTTTTGAGTGATGAGTTATGGAAATTAAAAACACATTTTAGGTGTTTTCAAGTTATCAAAACTGAGTTTTCATGGCATTTTGGTAATTAAACACACATACATGTGACCCACAATCAAAGCAACATCACACCAGCGCACCTTTTGATACTACTTGCAACAACTCTCTTCATCAATGGGAACCAGATCACTCCTCCATCTTCACACCACCATCTTCTTTTTTTTTGGTAACCTATACCATCTTCATATCACCACCGATCGGAGCTCAAACCCATCATCTTCTTTTTTTTTTTGGTAAACTATACCACCATCTTCATACTACCACCGATCGGAGCTCAGACCCACCATCTTCTCCATCCTTCCAAAATCAAGAAACAAACTTTTCAATTCAAACAATACCCACAAAATTTTCAATTCAAACAATCTCCAAAACAAACCTCAACCCCAACTGCACAAAAAACAAACCGGGTAGGATGTTTGTGTGTGGGTATTGCTGTTTTTCTTCTCCGTTTCCACCATTAGCACCATCATCTCAGTCTTAGACCCATAAAAAAAAAAATCAAGAAACAAACTTTTCAAACAGAACAATACCCACAAAAAATCTTTACAAATTTCACCGATAAAACTTAAGGGATCAATGAAAAATCAAGCCTTGGTGACGGTGGGTTGAGAAGGTGGGAGATCGACACTGCCGCTACATGTTGGAGGAGATCAAGTGGCCCTGGTGACGGTGGAGATTAGCGCCGTAGGTCCGATGGGCTTCTATCTTAGCTAGGTTCGGGTTTTTGTTGGGAGAGTAACAGGGCAATGGTGACTGAAGGGGAAGAAAATGAAATGAAAAGAGTGAGGGTGAGGCGGGTAGGCTAACAGAACTTATGACATGGTGCTCAGGTATGGGTCCCACAAAAAGTAGAAAAAATTGAGTGATGAGAAGCTGAAAATAGTGTGCCAAATGGGTGGGGTTTAGGAAATTGGGGTATTTTTAAGTGATGAATGATGAGTGACGAAAATTCAGTGAAAAGTGATGAGTGATGAAATTTTAAAAACCAAATAGCCCATTAGTCTTGCAATTTAAGTTCTGCATTGCATTTTTTTTGTCACAATATGTTGACCTTTTGTTTGCTTCTATGTAGTTTAATTTCATTTCTATATATGCTCATGAGCATTTATACACCATTCCTCTAGGTTGAAGGTCTTGTGCTATAGTTTTAACTTGGCATTTGTGCTTGCTGAAGCCCCGAGTTTAGTCCTATGTTGTTGGTGAAGAACACAGTGCTTAACCTTTTTCCTTTTGAGCTCAGCTTGTTCATCTATGCCCAACTCTAAAATTTGGAGATGTGATCTTGATGCAGCGTTTGTTGCTGATGGAAACTAATTTTTTCACCTTCTAATGTTAGTTTTCTCTAGCATATGTCCAAAGTTTTTACTATATATATATATACGCACACTTTTGTCCTTCCTTATAATTTTGCTTTACCTGTTGTATATGCCCTGCATACATGGGTGGTGCTTTTGAGCTTTTTTAATGAACTTTACTTATAAAATAAAAAAATAAAAAATCCAGGTCCTTATATTCATTAGCTTGTTACTCAGGGATTCTGTTGTATTGTTACTTTTGTTATTAAAAAAACAACCACCACCAAGCCTTTATCACAAAACTTTGGGGGTGACTATGTTCGGCCACATATATTCTTTATCTTTTTTTTGTCCTATTGAAAGTGATACACTCTATAATCTCCTTAATTAACATGTCATTTTTACTACTTCGACTAATGTTATCTTAGGTTTTCATTTACCTTTTGCGTTCCCTTGACTTGAATAAGCTCACTTTTTTATTAGTGCATTAATTGGTATCCTCTTAACATGATCAAATCATCTCAAACAATTCTCCCTCGTCATCAGTAGGGGTCTCCCTTACCTTCAAGTGAATTTCCTCATTTCAAATCTCATCTTTCCTTATATTCCCACGTATCTATCTTAACGTTCTTATTTCAGCTACACACATTTTATGAAAATATTGCTTCTTAATAGCCCAACAATTAGTGCCATAGAGCATAGTTAGTTCTTATATTACTCTACGATCATACAGTACTCTTGATGCACTTCCACACTTTATCCACCTCATTCTTATCCTATTTTTTACATCCTCTTTAATTTCTCTATCCTTATGAATTATTGATTCTAGATATCGAAAGTATTTTATTGATCCAAGTGGAGGGAATGATAAAAGGTAAAGGAAGACCAACAATCACATTAGTAGAAGTAAGGAAGTAATAGAGCATATGACTTTAGATAAAATAAAATGGAGGAAATGAATACATGTGGCCAATCCTATTTAATTTGCTGAGGATCGATAACCGACCCCAAAATTTTGGGACCAAGGCTTTGTTGTTGTTATACAGACCTTTCTATGAAAAGCCTTTATTTCTCTTTGCATGGTTAGACCACAAGATATTGTCTTGTGTGAGATGCATCTGAGGAAATTTTAAAATGTTTCTTATATACAAAATTAGGAAATTTGAAATCTCTTTGCATAGGCATTATGGGAACTTTAAGTTGGTTGTGTCCTAAGTTCTTAACTACAAGCTTGACCTTTTTTTGAGCTGATAACTCCTGTATCCTATATATTTTGATTAAGATATTCTTGATATTACTTATCAAAAAAAGAAGAAGATATTCTTGATATTGACTAATGGTCCTTGTTTTTGGGTTTTGTCATGATGAGCATTTTAGTCCTTTTTGTTCCCTGATAAGGAGCATAATGAATTTTGGGGCCATGTAAGTAATGGTTCTTTTCATCTAGCTTAAATCAGATGATGCATATGTTTAGATTCTCCACTGAGAATAAAAATTGGACTCAGATGGTTGGAGTATTAAATGACTTTTATGAGGTTCCAAATTTGTTTGTATCCTCTAGGCGTCATGGTGGATAAATACTAATATGGCTGACGCTACTAGTGTCATGTTGGACCTTAGGAAGGGAAAAGTCTAGGACTTCTCTTAGAAATATTTGTGAAGTGATTTGGCTATTGCTATAACTTGGGGAGTACTAATTATTTGATCATGAAGACACGTTTAATGATTGGAGGAACTATCACTATATTTCCTCAACTATTTTTACCTTGGGTGGCATGTCTTGATTCTTTGGTGTTTTAGGGATTTCTTTCACATATTTGGTGTGTGTTTGGATGCCGCTTATTTTGCTGAAAACTTATTGCTAAAAACAATAAAAAAAATAATTTATGGTGGGTTACTGTTCACTGCAAAAACACTGTTCAGCACTGTAGCTTTGCCTTAATGCACTATTCATGTCCCATGAACAGTGCAAGAGGCGCTGGTCAAAAAAAAAAAAAAAAAAAAAAGGCAAAATGCAGAAACGCGAACGCCAAAACGTGATCCAAACGGAGCTTTGGTTTCACTTTTTTGCTTTAGCCCTTTTTTGTATCTTTTCCCACATTCCTCTAATTGTCTTGTTTCATCTGTCTTTTTATAGCTAACTTTTTTGTCTATATTTTTTCTTCACTATTTATACGCTTTATTTTTGTAAGAAATGTGTATAAGGAATCTTTTTTTATTCAAAATATTACTTGTTTGCTGGTGAATCTTGGGGTCTAAATTGACAGGAAGGATTGTAATTTTAAGGAGAATGACCTTTTTTTTTTTTTTTTTGGTAGTGAGAAGTGTTCAAATATTTATCCCTATAAAAATAAGATTACTTGTTTACATATCCTTAACTTGATACTAAATTGTTTATATATCTGTGCTGGAGCTTAATGATTGCATTTGCTGTACTAAAAGTATTGGATGTTGTCATAGGCAGTATGAAGGGATGTTTGTTTAGAGAGAGAGAGAGAGAAAGAGAGCACATTTACTCCTTCCTCTCATTCCCCCTCCCCAGATGGAAAATCTTAAGATAACTTCAGCATATTTTCAACAAATGTTTTGTTTATTTGCACAGATGGAGAAATTTGAAAGGGACCTTAGGGAGTCAAGATTTTCAGAGCTGATGAACAAACACTTTGCGGCAAGTTCCATTCCTAAAGGGATCCACTGTCTGTCTCTGCGTTTGACTGATGAATATTCCTCCAATGCCCATGCACGCAAACAATTGCCTCCTCCGGAATTACTCCCTTTGCTCTCTAACAATTCTTATCACCACTTTATTCTGTCTACTGATAACATTTTGGCTGCTTCTGTTGTTGTCACTTCTACTGTCCAGTCCTCTCTAAAACCTGAAAAAATTGTCTTCCATGTCATCACTGACAAGAAAACTTATGCGGGTATGCACTCATGGTTTGCATTAAATCCCGTCTCCCCAGCTATTGTTGAAGTGAAAGGCGTTCACCAGTTTGACTGGTTAACAAGAGAAAATGTTCCAGTACTTGAAGCTGTAGAGAACCAAAATGGAATTAGGGATTACTACCATGGGAATCATATTGCAGGGGCCAATCTTAGTGATACAACTCCACGGAGATTTGCTTCAAAATTGCAAGCTAGAAGTCCAAAGTATATATCCTTGCTGAATCATCTCCGCATTTATATACCTGAGGTAATTACATGCAATTTGAGACTGTTCTTTTCCCTTATTTAGTTTCTGGAAACCTATAATTTATGATGCTATTAGTTTATTCAAGAATACCCCACCCCCAAAAAAAAAAAAAAAAGCTGTTGCTTGATATTGTAGGCAGTTAATGCTTTGAATGTTTACTCTGCTCCTAGTTGGAAATGTAGGCCAAAATTTTCTCTCATCTCCTTCCCTGCATAACCCTGATGTTATGGAGAGCTGTAGACCCCTAAGTCACATTAGTGATGACAAACAAGTCTCATTAACAATGGTCAAGAATTTCATCAACTAGGATGAAAAAAAACTTGGCATACAACTGGGGCTGTTAGCTATCAGTTTCTTGTGAGTTAAATATATTTACTTAAATTGAGTGTAGTAAATTCTAAAAAAATATTGGATTGCTTTGGGTTGTTTATTGAATTTGTTTTGGGTGGCAATGATTATATAGTGTTTTGTTTTGGATAAATTTTCTTTATTTGTATGACCTTTTGCATTCATCCAAAATAAGTGTGCTGATTATTCCTTTCATGTGCTTTTCTCTGTACACAGCCTGTGCATTGGAGTTGCACCCGTTTTAGATTTTTATGAAATTATTTACTTATTTTTTTTGATAGGTAGAAATTATTTACTTATTATAAAAAAAAGTGTGCTGATCATGTATATTGAACAGCTCTTTCCAAACCTCGACAAGGTGGTCTTTTTAGATGATGATGTCGTGATTCAGCGTGATTTATCTCCACTTTGGGAAATTAACCTTGGGGGAAAGATTAATGGAGCTGTCGAAACTTGTAAAGGTGACGATGAATGGGTAATGTCTAAGCATTTCAGGAACTATTTCAACTTTTCCCATCCCCTCATAGCAAAGCATTTGGACCCTGATGAATGTGCATGGGCTTATGGGATGAATATTTTTGATCTCCGTGCCTGGAGGAAGACAAAGATAAGGGAAACATATCATTCTTGGCTGAAAGAGGTAAACCCAAGTATTCAGTTTTACTGGCAAACTCGTTATTTTTGTTTATCTACTTCAGGAAATAATGTGATTTTCTATCTGCAAGAGTGTCTATGCCAAATATTTTTCCTAACCTCTTTATACGTTCCTTTTAGGTGCTGGGTATGAAGTTTTATTTTGGGTACTTCTTATCAAAGATATTTAATTAATACAGTTTAGGGTCCATCATTCTCAGGCAATTTAAGTTCGTTACTAGTTTCTGGATTTCGAAAATGTCAATTTGTTTTGAAGTTTCTTAGATTATGCAAATTTCGTGCTTTTACCCTATTCTACCCCCTTGTGGAAAAATTCTAGTAAAATGACAGTATTTTTTGAACAATGATGTTTCAACATGGGCCAGAATTTTCAAATGTTGGTTCCTTTTCTGGTGGAGTTCACTGTTGATTGTATTTCACATGGGCAATTGTTCATCTAACTATAGCTAAAGAACAGATGCATTGCCACAATTTAACTTAGATTCTGGTTTTTTTTTGGTGGCAGAATCTGAAGTCAAACTTGACAATGTGGAAGCTTGGAACCTTACCACCAGCTTTGATTGCATTTAAAGGTCATCTTCATCCAATTGATCAATCGTGGCACATGCTCGGCTTGGGCTATCAGAGCAACACCAACATTGAGAGTGTGAAAAAGGCTGCAGTTATTCACTACAATGGCCAGTCAAAACCATGGTTGCAGATTGGCTTTGAGCATCTCCGGCCATTTTGGACCAAGTATGTCAATTACTCCAATGATTTTATAAGGAACTGTCACATATTGGAGTCGTAGTCTATCAGGTAGAGGTGGTTTAAACAACATAGATGGGCCTGGAAAAGACACGAGTGATACAGGTTTCATATAAGTTTTTTTGTGGCTCGGAATTCTTTTCGAGATTTATTTGAGAATGCAAGAAGAAAATTGGCCAAAGGGACAAACCTTGCAAGGTCCAGATTTGCTGTCATCCCCTGCACTGTTGCAGATGAGGACTAGCATCACTAGCACGGCATGAGATTCATTCTTTCAATCTGTAACATAGCAATCCGTCCTTTATTTTTTGGTTGAGAAAAGGATACTACTATTGGTTTTCCATCAGGGGAGTCCTGCCTGATTTCTTAGAGCATATTCTGAAATAAGGTGGAAATATACAAAGATAGAAGGTACTGTTGTTAATGTCATCATGTTGATTGGTGCAAGGAAGAGAAAGGCTAGGATAGACTCCCCCTTTAGCCCAGGAATGTTCTTTCCCTTCATTTCTTTTTGTTGCCTTCATTTTTGTTAGTACCCATTTTTTCCCCTTTCATTTGATATCATCATTTAGGGCAGATCATGAGATTGCTCTGTTACAGGTCCCATTCAAATGGAGAACTGTTCTTAGGTTATATATCGGTATTTGTTATGTACGATTCATGAGAGACATTGAAATGTGCAGAAAATTCTTTTTCCCAACTTTCTTTGTTCTTTCTGTTTCATGATAATTTCAAATTACTGAATTTATTTTATTTGGCACCCAGCCTTGTATTCATAATTTCATTCAAAAGAAACAAAAATAGAAGCTCATTCTTGCCCTAGTGGCCTCTTTTCTTTGATCGCCCCTTGGCAATTATAAATAAATACACTTAATAATAATATCATGAGCAATGGGGTTGGTATAATTTAGATTCTGACAGCTCATGATCATTCAAGGCATTCATTCCATTTATTGGAATTTGAGTTTTCCATTGTGTTTGGCATAACATTCCAAGGGAATCAATTATATATATTGATTATTAGTTTTGTATTTGTATTTTATGCACTGCAGTCTTTGGTCTCACACCATTCCCTTCAACTGCTCTAGGAAACATTGCGTCATTCTAATGTCATATCATGAGGTTGATGTCCAAAAACTTTCCCTTCAATATTTTCTTGCTGATTAGCTGGAGATTTTCTACCATAACAAATTTGATGGAAGATTCTTGTTCGTGGAATTTGGTGAGTCGATGATGACGAAGAAACCCATTTAGAATTGCTGTAATATTTTAACAATCCCCACAGCCGTATTTGGTAAATTCCGGTCTTTCCAGGTACATGGGGATGGGGCCACGTTTCATGATTCATCGACGAAATTGCCCATTTGATTGGACCCTTCGGCATTTTGATTTTCTAATATTTACTAAACCACTTTCATTTTTCAATAAACTATTTGCATGATTGGCACTAGATTGCATTATTCTTCCAAAATCTCAACGGAGAATCTGAATAGTTCTTGGACTGGTCAGTTGCCCATGCTATCAAACATGATGAAAGTACATATATAGTTTCAAAGACATCAGATATGCATGATGCATGCACCAATTTTACTGTCTATCACAACAGAGGGAATTGGTTAGATATTACATCTTGTTCTTTCATAGGATTTGCATTCTGCAAATGAATCATGTCTCTCACAACTTGTGGACTCTATACTACTTGTTTACGAGATAGAATACGTATGTTGGATACACAAGATACCTTTCCTTGGTCAAAATTCACTCACATTATCAACCTTATGACATTAACTTGGATATAGGTTGTTGTACCTTGGGGTATAATGGTATATTGTCCACAAGACTTGTGAATTGGTATAGTGATACCTTGTTTCTTAAAAAAAGAAAGAAAAAAAAGGTATAGTAATACCCGTATCTAAGGATTGATTGGCATCATAAATGCCCTTATCCTTTAGAAATTTAAATGCAAATCTTACATATTTCTTTGTTACAATTTAATGAAGGCTTTTATTCTTTTTACGGTTACTTGCTTTTTTGAGGTTTACCTTCACCTTTTTGCCTTTTCAATTTAATAAGAATATTAAAAAAAACTTAAACCAGGCAAAGTCAAGTCAATAACTTCAAAATTAGGTGGTTGTTAATTTGGTGTGTGTGAAACGGGAGAATTGTATACACTACAAAGAATAGTTAGATACTCGAAAAGATTTGAATATCCTTGTCTGTTAAAAAAAAAAGACAATCCAAATTGTATACCATATGTATATATTTTTATTTGACCATCAAAGGAAAATCATCCTTATACTTTAAATGTTTCAACTATAGTTTTTTTTTTTTTTTTTAATAGATGTTTCATTTTAGTTCTTATCCCTTAAAAATTATTTCAATTAGGTTTTAATGGATGAAAAATACTAACTTGACAAACACAATTTAACAAGGCCAAGAGTGTTATAACTCAAATAATCAATACATTTTAGCATTTTCAATGAAAATATTTAAAGTTTAAATCTTCTGTTCTCCAACTATTGAATTATAAATAAATAAATAAGACAAATTCATGTCATGTTGTAGGTCTCAAAGTGACTTTGAGGCCATCAATTTCGTTTACTATATCATTATTTTTCATATTAGATGACCACAAGGATTTTTTGAAATATTTTAAAATATTGGAAAGATTTTGAAACATATGTGAAAATTTGAGTACCCTATATATGCAATTTTTTTCCTTTTTTATAGATTTTTTTTTTAAAGAGAATGTATAAGACTTTTTTGGCTAAAGGTTTCGAGCTCAAAATCTTATAAATTCAAATTTTTTTTTTTAGGGAGTTGCAACAGTTAAGTTGTAACATGAATTTGTCTGGGACCATGACCATGACCATAAATAAGACCCTGACCATGACCATGACCATGAATGAATGAATGTGTAAAGATAGTGCAGCACGAGCACGTCTAATTTGTGAAAAAGTTACAAAATTTGGTGTTGTTACCGTTTGTAACCTTCCAAGTTAGGAAAAGTAGCAGACTTTAAAAATAAAAAGAGAGCAAAAGCTGTCCATTTCCATAGCCCTTTAGGCTTTTTAGGGGATTAGAAGGAGGCAAAAAGAATGGAGTCATTGACCTCGGATTTAGAAGACTTTTAAAACTCCGAACAGCCTCGTCCCTGGAAACTTATTTGATCTCTTCCTCTGACTCTGTCTTTTAGTATTAATTATTAGAACCTCCTCGACTTCTTCTTACTCTGCTTGGATTTCTTAACCAAAAGTTTTGGCAAAAGAGGAGGTCTCTGATCAGTTTCGGAGCCAAGTAAGACAACCCATTTAAGGTTTTTCAATTCTTTTTTTGATTGTTTCTTCTGGTTTTTGATTGATTTGGAGGTAACCCAGATGAAATTTTTTAGTTGATTTTTGTTTTGTTTTGTTTTTGTTTTTCATTACACACCAATTCGAAGATTTGATGTTCTCTTTTTTCTCTACTGAATACTAGCTGTTAGAGATTGTGTGTGTGGCTGTGGGTGTCACTGTGTCTTTTCTTGCTTTTCCTGGTTTCTGTGTCATACTTTCTATCAGGGTATTTGACTGTATTGGATTATATTTTGGAGATACACCAAACTAGGTAGGTTTGCTGCAGAATTTCATTGCTGGAAAATGGAAATCCCAATTCGGCATAATTATTATTATTGTCATTATTTTTAGAAGTTTCCTTTTTTGTATTAGTTTCCAATTCCAGAATGCTTGGACTTGTTTCTAATAAATATCCTGCACAAACAACACCTCTTTAATTCTTTGGTTTTTAACTCAGATTTGCAGAATACTCTACTGAGAATTTGATGAACTCTTCACGTGTGGAGGGCAATTTAAGTAATCAGTGGGCTATTGATTCCTAATAGCAATCCCAATTGACAAATTGATATTTTAAAGAAGGCCCAAGTGAGGATATTGGGTGTTGAAATTCTGTGTCTTGGATCTTTGAAGATGGCTGGGGTACAAGATCAATTAGAGATCAAGTTTAGGTTGACTGATGGATCAGATATTGGCCCGAAAAGCTTTCCTGTTGCGACAAGTGTTGCAACTTTAAAGGAAAGCATTCTTGCCCAATGGCCAAAAGGTTGGTTATCTTGTTTCTTCATGTTTTTTGTGTGTCTGATTTAATCCCACAAGCATCAGTATTGGCAAGCTTTTATCTTTTCATATTTCTTAATTGTGAAACATATTGTGGCAACTGTTTCATCATGAATTCTGGGGTAAGACTGTTGGATGAGATATTAATATCTATTGTTTCAATGACTAAGAAGTTCTCCTTTGCTTTTTTTTTGGTTCCATCTATGTAGTGCATTACATTTCCTTTTGAATTCACAAACCATTCATTGGAGTGGAACGGTTACAGACAAATTTAGCCATTGCCATGATGATGACAGACTACTATAGCGTCACCATGATATATCCTAGAAACAGACTCAGTAATGCTACAAACAAAATATTTTTCACAACAGTTGACAAGTTTTTTCTAGTTCTCATTTGGGCCCATGAAATTTTTGTGCCTCTAGACTTGTTGAAATGGATTGTATGTTATATCCTCTCAAAGCAACTGACAATAATCACTAGAGAGCCCATTATGGGAAAAAGAATGTAGGGTCCACCCCTACAAGAGATGGTAGTTACATATGCCAGTTACACCATTAACCCTCTCCCATTATGGACTATCTTAAATGCTCTGCGTGATAGGCAAGGGATAATTTCATTTGTATGTGACATTATATTGTCCAAGCGGTTATCAAAAGTATATAATAGCATAAACATGTTGCTGTGTTACTTAATATCATTGCATTGATGAAGGTCAAATTTATTGGAAAATTAGGTTATTGTTTTGGAGGAGCATGCATGGGGCTCTCTTTAGGGAACTTGAGTGGTGATATTAATGAATATAATGATATAAACCAACTTTCCCCGTATGAGAAAAGAAAAATTCATATGAGTTATACATGTCATCTCTCCCTATCTCAGACTTTTCATGGATTTTGTGTTTCTAATTAATCTCATGCTTGAGTTATTAGTTCCTCACTCAAAGAAATTAGGCTGTCTGACATAAAAGAACCAATGAGAGACAGCTAATTTTTTTTGTAATTGAATGAAGGTGGTCTGAAGTGCACTGGCAGTTCCCAAAAAATGCTGGGTTTATGCCCACAAGAGGCAAAGAGTAGCATGTAGCTGCCAATGCTACATTTGGTAATGGTCAAGGAGATTCAGATTTCCTGTTGACAGGCCTTATTTGATGGGCAATAATAAGACAGGTCATACTTGGTGAAAGTCAAGTACCTTATCTAAGTTTTTACTTTTAAGTTGCAGTTGATATCTAAGCATTTGGTAGCATTAGTGAGTGACACTAAAAATGACAGCCTTTAGGTCTTACATTCCATTTTTTTTTTTTTTCTATATTTTGTTCTTTCTTGTTTATTATGTATCCAAGGACCTTTTCTTTTTAAAATTTGTTTCTCTATGAGCTGGAAATTCCTCCATATTTAGCTATCCAAGATATATAAACGTGATATTATCTGATTTTTTTAGAGAAGGAGCATGGTCCGAGGACAGTGAAAGATGTCAAGTTAATAAGTGCAGGGAAAATATTGGAGAACAGCAGAACACTTGGAGAGTGCCGGAGCCCATTATGTGAGATCCCTGGTGGAGTTACAACCATGCATGTTGTTGTTCAGGCACCTTCTTTGGAGAAAGGTATAAGTGTGTTTTTGAGAAATTCCTCGAGTTTTTTTGCTGGTAGTTGACAATGAAGACAGATATTATTCCTGTCTCTTAGGTTAATTTGGTAGAGAGAATTATATTATTCTGTTTTGGTTCTTTTGATTATCACCTTAAGTAGTGATAACTGTGATATGGCTCCATTCTGCTGGCTTCAATAATGGCTACTTCTTAATAGGAAAAGCACTAAACCAGGGTCAAGTGGGCAACTATGTATATACATCTACCTTACTACAATTCTCAGAAAAAAAAATCTACCTAACTGCTCTGACCCGTTCCCCAACTTCTAGAGTTTATTCTATGTAGTGCTTCTACCTCATCTTTGATATAGTGAATCTCTTCCTCTAATCAACAGATAAGAAAGCGGCAAACCAAACAAAGAAGAACAGGTGCCTCTGTGTTATATTATGATTTGCAGTTTTAATAGTGGAGGTAACATAAAGTGAGTATGGATATTTCTATTTTGTTTTGTTTTGGGTATAATGGTGGAGATAATCTCACCAATTTGGGTGTATGTTTCTCATTTACAGGTGTTGGAGCTATTAAGGTAATGAAAGTTGGTGATTGAGGCAGAATTATGCACATTTGGTATATTTTTTACATTGTTAAAGTATACCGGACTCTGTTATGAAATCATATCTCCAATTTTTATCTTGAAATTTTGTGTCATGCCTTATCAAATTTTCCCAATCTTACATCACATGTAAAATTTGTCTCGCCTGGCTTTGTATTCCAATTTAATGTTTGAGGCCATATGTTGCCCAAGTGCAAGAGCCAGAGAATTACATCCCAGAATTTATGAGGATGACCTCCATCTACATTTCACTTTTTATGATTTTGATTATATATATTATCCTCAAATAAGCAAGTGATTTTATTTTTTTGGGTGCTGAATAACAAGTGAATGTTGTTGGAGGATAAAGAATGGTACCTCGTATAAAATTTCATAGTACACAACCTATAACTATCAACTATTTTTTTTTTTTTTTTTTATTGTTATTATAAATTGCGTGCGAATCTCTTGCCAAAATTTGTTGATATTGCAGAATACCAACATCAATGGTAGGCGGTTACACCTTAAGGGTCCGTTTAAATACAATTTATTTTTTCTGAAACGGAAAATTAAAAACACTGTAGCAAAATAATTTTTAAATGTATGAATAGTACCATGGGTCTCATTTTTAATATTTTTTTTGAATAAAGTGGTCATGGGTTTTATGAACAGTATATAAACAGTAAAACTTGTCTCTAAAAGCTGAAAAGCAGTAAAAAAATAATAATAATAAAAAATAAAAAAATAAAACACAAACGTCAATGCAATAATAATTCATATCCAAACACTCAGGAAGTAGAAGTACTTGACTGTCAAATTACATTACTATTGGTTCGGATTCCCAGAGCTGAAACTTGGTGCCAACTAAATTTTGGTGTCCTGAGAGAGTAATGTTGGGACTATTTCTTCCGTTAAATGTTGAGAGAAATTGGTGAAAAGACCACAAACCAAAATTGAGTACTATTCGGATTAGTTTAGTTGCATAACCAATTGGAACATCATCAAAATTTTCCTCTTTAATTATAGATATACTGAAGCCAGGAGACACTATTAGGCTAAAAGGATATATTGTCTAATAAGGCAAATATTAGAGCTGATCAAAATTGCCTCTTTGGAAATTTTTATCTTTGTGGTGCTGTCCCAATGGTATTTCTGTGTGCAAACTCCAAATCAGACAGGTTCATTACTATTTGAATCCCACGCTTTAGGGGTGATTCTAAATTAAAATCTATAATTTTAAAAGTTTCAAATTGAACCCTAGTTAACACTATTATATTTCAAACCTTTTTCTTCTCAAAAATAAATATTTCAAACCTTTTAGTTTTGTTAGTTTCAAATCAACACCTGAACTTCAACTCAACTTCTCTTGCAATAATTTTTGGGTTAATTACACCTTTTCTCCCTTAATTATTTTTCTCCCTTTAATTATAGTACAATTGTAATGTTTCAATAAACTTCTAAACCAAGACATGTCCTCCTGATCAATTGATAATTAATAAGCGTCTTATCACCATAAGTAATTAGAATTTCCATAAAATGTGACACTCCTTAGAATTTCTAAGTAATATGTTTGATTGATAATTAAATTATATTGTTTCTATAAATTTGACGAAAATCCTAAAAATAAGAGATAAAGTGTTTTTTTATTCATTTTATAAATTGATTAAAAAAAAAAAATACTAACATTAGTCTACTTAAAATGTAAGTATTTGTGGGTTCCAATTAGTTCAACTAGTTGTGAATGTCCTTTTTGGACAGTAACCAGGCCCAAGTAGAAACAAGGATCCTAGGCCCTTTAATAAGGATCCTGAGCCCTTTACTTGTTGTTTGGTGTATTGAGCTTGGTTCACCACAGCTAAATGGGGGCTGATTATGAATCAAGTTATGCGTAAGTCACATAAAGCTCCTCAAGGCAAAATGTGATTCCTACTAAGTAATAAAAAAATATCATTATAAGTGTTTTAGTGTCATAAAATGACCGTTTACTCTTACAAAATAAGTAAAATAAGTATTCATAATATTCACAGTGAGAAGAAGATTGAAATAGAATATTTAAGGCTTATTTTTTATTGTGTAAACATTTAAAAGAGTTCCTTCACTTGGTACCCCGGGCGTACTGTCGTAGTACCCTAGACATACTGGGCCTGTAAGAACCCAGAATGTTGATTCTCTGAACTATACGATCTTTCTCCATGCTTATTATGCAATGGAGTTTTGTCCTTTCCCTTACCTCTATAGGTCCTACATAAGAACACGCTATATAATACACATATCTTCAAATAATTGTTAGTTTCTTAGATTAGGATATACATTTTAATACATATACATATATGTAAACGAATTTCATAAGAATGATTCAACCACGAGGATCCTAACCCCAATTCTCACAAACTTAGTACTTTTACACAAGACTTGTGGGATTTGGAACTCAAGTCCAAGTGGCTTTGCTTGGGCATTGCCTTCCAAGATAGTTAGGTGAGAAGGAATTTTGTGGGAGAGAGTGATATCTAATGTGTGCATGCTTTGGCATATGTTTCTTTGGAGGCTAAGTATGTCTAAGGCCCAAGTTAAAGTGAGGACCCCGGTAAAAAGACTCAGCTTTTGGCTGAGTAAAAGGAAAACTAGCAAGTAAGAAAATATGTATTGAACAACCAGAAAGCAGCAAAGAAAAACAATGTTATAAAGAAACACACGAAATAATTGTTAAGGATCCTTAAGTCAATATGAAATATTTCATTATTTTTCTTAATTGTGAATTACAATGTGCTCACTAAGATGCGTTACAAAGTCCAAATAAGCTCAAAAATTACAGACTTAGATGGCTATCTAAGCCTCTAAGACCTGCAAATTTTGAATCCCTTTGAATCCAAGTTTATATTTTATAGTGGCTGTTCTGGGATACCGGGCGCTATTTTTCTACTTTCTTTAAGTTTTTGACAGAGTTTTCTCAACGATTCTTGTTTTGATTCCCTATTGCTGACTCCCTTTTCAATGTTGGCTATCTTCCCCTTTTATAGTGTCATTTTAGGGTTTAGTGTACCACTGATTCCCCTCCTTTGGCTCCCTGGGTACCAGAGCCCCTGGGTTGAAGGTTTTCCCAGCCACTTCCCCTTATAGTTCTTCATTCTGGGTTTCCCGAGATACCAACCTTTTGTTCATGAATTGTCACTCTCCAAGCTTTCTGGTTCTTTGTTGCACCACTGGATGCTTGAGAAGGACATATATGTTCTTCATTTCTTGTATTTCGTGGTACTCCTTTTGAGTTGTCTCAATCCCACTTCAGCTGTGCTACACGTCCTGAGGATCCCGAGCCTTTAGTAGCCTCTGGGTATCCCAACCCAGTTCTTTCATTGAATTTTGCTAGATTTTTAATGGCCTTTTTGCTGGAAATCTGAACATACATAGGGCCTTGATGTTGATTCTTAGCTTCATAAATTGGGCCTTCTTTTGTTAAGACCCATGGCCTTTCTTTACTTTTCATGGAATGAGCTTTTTTGTGAAATTTTGGTCCTCAACATTAGCCCCCCGAGCTCGTGGGTTACCTGTAGCCCACGCGCGAGAAAATAAATTTTTTTTTGGACGCTTTCCTGGTTTGTAGAACCAATGTGTAAATCAAATAATTCTTGAGGGAAACTCCAAAGGAATTGCTACACTTCCTTCATGGGATGAACTAACATGTTGTGAAAGATTAGAATTCACCTTCATGTTAGTATTAAGCTGTAGATTGGTATTCAATAAATTAACTTTGTCAAACTAACAATAATATATGCAAATATATATATATATGTATAACCAAATTATATTGGTATCGCATTTGAAGCAAAGAGTATATTTCTAGCACTAATGTTTTTATTAGCAATTTTAGGATTTGCTTTTTTGAAAGTAGCATACAAAAATCATGTTGAATGCATATTAAATCTTAATATAAGATAGCATAGCTTTGTCAACAAGATTTTGTTTGTTTTACAAAATAGGTTGAATGAGGGAAGCCCCCATGAACTTGAACAAAGATATTCTATGCATTGTAGTACATGCTTGCTATGGCTAAGGTGAATGACACCAAGATGTTTGCCACATGAGATTTTTAGTCCATGGATAGTGACTTACCAATGGGACCATGATATTATAAATCATTGAATCATATAAACATGTTGATTTAGAATCTAATCAAGGCTAGCTACTCTTCTAAAAATGATAGAAACTTCCCTGAGGACATGGCTTAGAAGGCTTAAGAACATCTCCACGCCTTGCTTTAGATAAAAACCTTGTTTTTCTAGTGGGTGCTCTTGATCTTTGCCTTATTCTTTTTCTAGAATGTGAGAGATTGTATAATATTTCAGATTGCAGCAAATTATTCACATACCATGCCACCAATTATATTGTTGTTGAATTGCTATATACCATATAGTTCATGAGCCAAAGAAAATAATAGTGGCTGAACTTATGTACAGTAAAGTTTGCACTAGACTTCTCAATTTTTATCAAGTGAAAGATATATCTAAGGAAAATTTTTAATCTTGTCTTAGCCCCCAGTGTATGCATTGGAAAAGCCAATTGCCAAATAAGATATAGCAATAAAAATTACTTCATGTATTTGAAACCATGTGAGGATTTCAACCACACAAGAATTCCAAATTTTGATTTTTGATAATTGGTCAAGTAAAAAGACCAAAATATTAGAATTTTCGTTTTAATCTACATGAATAAAATATTAGTGCATGGGTGATACCTCTTGCACAACATTTTGCAGTGTTTTGATATATTCAAACATGGTATTAATGAGTGGGCTTACCGAAAGGGTACCTTTCTTTTGTTGAGTCGAAGTACTTTCAGGCCTTTGGTGAGTTTGCACCTTGTAGGAGGAGGGAAATGTCGCTAGCTGGTTTGCAATGTCATTGACTAATCTCTTTGTATAGAGACTTGCAAAAGTATCCATGCTTTTGCGGCTTCGAGTGATGTACTCTTAGAATTTTTTTTTAAGTTACGCACTTCCTTGCTTCCTTAGGCTCCCTTGAACCAATTCCTTTCAAGGAGGTCAATCTTGTGCACTTTATACACCCACTTTTGGGTTTTCATACCCACTCGAGCCTCTTTCTCTTTGTACCCCTCATTGGGCCTTGCTTACAATTTGCACCATTTGCTGGGACGTGCTACGGCTTGTACCTATTGCTGGTACATGCTAAAGTTTGTACCCATTGCTGCTATGTGCTACAAGTTGTAGCCATGACTGGGATATGCTTACAATTTGCACTTTTACCTATTGCTGGTACATGCTACAGCTTGTACCCATAAACTTTTGCTTTTGACCATTTTCTTGGTCGTACTTGGAAAATTTTGCTCTTGGCCAATTTCTAGGCCATGTATTTAGAAAATTTGTTCTATGCCAAGTCTTGGGCCAGGTACATGGAAAGTTTGCTCTTCCCAAGTCCTAGGCCATGTCACTTGGAAAAATCTGTTTTGGTCAAGTTCTGGGCTAGGTACATGGAAAGTTTGCCCTTTCCCAAGTCCTAGGCCATGTCACTTGGAAGATTTCTATTATGATCAAGTCATGGGCTAGTTACATGGAAAATTTTCCCTTTCCCAAGTCCTAGGCCATGCCACTTGGAAAATTTCTGTTTTGATCAAGTCTTGGGCTAGGTACATGGAAAATTTTCCATTTCCCAAGTCCTAGGCCATGCCACTTGGAAAATTTCTGTTTTGATCAAGTCCTGGGTTAGGTACATGGAAAATTTTCCCTTTCCCAAGTCCTAGGCCATGCCACTTGGAAAATTTGTTCATGACCACTGAATTTTTCAATTTTCAGAAAAAGTTCCTTCGTAGCCCCTCATTCTCAAATGGGCTCATTGAACTGATTTCTTTTATTTTCTTCAAAGGGTTGAGGATTTGTTTCCTTTTCTAAGGATCTTCTAAAATATCCCCTCTTGGCTGTGAACAAATCCTTCATGGAAATACTCTTCTTTTATGAGTCATTTAAGGTTGCTATCACTGGTGAACTGGTGGCTAGGAAGAGCTCCACTAAGATGATTCTGTCATGGTGTTTTCTTCAAGTAGGGGATCCTCTTACGGGGATCCTGGAAGAGGAAGGCTTCCTTTAGGCATGCTCATTAGAGGCCGACTTCACATACCTCATAGTCTGTTTCTTTCCAGGGATCTCTACCATTACTACTTTTCTAGGGATCTTCTCACTCAATATGTACTCCTCTTCTTCTGGGAACTAGACCAGTAAGTTTGCTACAGCTTAGCTCTTGATAGCTTCTGGGGATCCTTTAGACCTATGTTGTGTTGGAAAATTAATATTAGCCACTGGGCCACTCTTCAAGATCTCAAGGGTTGATGGAGGAAGGCTTTTATTGGATGAGAGCTCATCACCAATAGGATTTGGTGGCATGAAATGAATGATTCAGTTGTTGAGATGCATAATTTCCATACATGCCCTTTCTATGTTGGGATACCTCATTTCGGTGTCCTTCAATACTTTGTATGTTTGGGATCAAGATCCCAGGTACAATAATAGTGATTTTGCCATGGACTAGTACCAATAAGGTAGGTAAATGACTTATGATCTGTTGAAATTTTATGAAAGACATTTGGTTGCTCAACTCCCCATATGAAAACATTCCCCTTTTTCAACAGTTTGAATAGTCCACTAGTGACCAAGGCCGGTCTTGGTATGAACTTCCTAATGTAAGAAACTCTTTCTAAGAAGTTCTTGAGTTCCCTGATCGCGGTATGCCTCTTCATGGTTGATATTGTTGTTGCCTTAGTTTGATTTATGAGGAGATCGATGTTAGGCAAAGGAAATTTATCCTTTGGACGTGTCTTATTTAATTTGAAGGAGTTCACGCCAATAAATTTTCATATTTTTTCAATACCTCCACCAGTTGCTCTTTTTTTTTTTTGGTACTGATAACTGACTGCTGATTAGGATGGGTCCCGGGTTCCATGGGTCAGCCTTCAAGTTCACCTCTTCTAGTTTTTCCTTTGGTAGGATTTATGCCTTCCTTTCCATATCTGTAAGTTTCTTCGGGATCTTCATAAGCAGTATATTAACCTTCCTCCTTCTGTCTTTTTTTGTCCATGGGTATTGCTTCCTTCTTCTGGGATGGGTGCTCCTCGGGATCCTGGAGATGGGATGTTCTGACTCATCGTATCCCCAGGTTCTTTCAGGATCTCTTCCTGTGCTATCATGTAAGATGGTGGTCCGAGATCCTCTTGTAGGCTACATTCAGGTCCCGCGTGCCTTCATAAGTAATATTCTGTCTTCCCTCCAGATTTCTTCTTCTTCTGGGATACGAGCCCCCGGGGATCCTAGAGATGGGAGCCCCCCAAGATCCTAACAATGGGATATTCTTCAGCTGGAGCCGATTTATCATAAAGTATATTTTCCACAAAGTTTACTTTTGTGCTGGATGAAAGGACTAAGATTGGCAGTGACTTTTGTGGGCTTCCCATCCAATCCCTCTTTCACGTGCTAGTGGTACATTGAGAGGATCAAGCAATATTTGTGATGTTGTGGTTGGCCTTTAGTACTAGTTGTAGGTGTCCTCTAGTGGTCTCTGTATCTCCTCCAAATCTTGTTATTTCCATGGGTGAGCCCAATTATTGAGCTGCAAGAAATGATAGATGCACTGTATATTTGTTGAGCTTTCAATAATGTTGATTTTGCTGCTGACTTGCAATATAGTGTTTCTTTTGATTTTTCTTCAAAATATATTCAAGGTCCACTGCACAATAGGCTTTAGCCCCCAAGACATGAGACGGTTGTTGAATCATGCTTGATCCACCTTCTCTTGATGCTATTGTGGAACTTCTATCCATTTTCCTGATGCCTTCATTTTTTTTTTTTTTTGAACCATTTTACTTTACTGGATCCGTGGGAATACTTTGCCTTTGTTGGAACCAATGATCTCCTAGGCTTTGCTAGAATTGAAGGTGTACTCAGCTTTGCTTTCCTGGAGCCAAGGATCTCCCAGGCTTTACTTCCTGGTGTCAAGGATCTTGTCCATTTTACTAACCTGCACCATGTGATATTATTATCAAGTTGCTGCAAAATTATTTTGCCCCAAAATATGCGACAATTGCTTTTGCTATGTAATTTACATTTCATCAAGCCTTTTTGATTCGCTTACTTCTCTTTCTTCTTTTTCTTTTTAAACAAATGAAATAATATCATGATTTTTTTTATAAAGAAAATACATTAGTCCCCAAATGTGGGGCCATTGCTTTATTATGTAGCTCATACAATCTTTATTTCATCAATCTCTATTTTTTTTTTCACTTCTCCATTTTTTTTTTAGCAATGACAATGTTATGATTATTTAAATATTACTACATGACTCCCTTTTTTTTAAAAAAAGTAGGGCAATGATCCGTTATGTTCAAATTGTAAAATGGAGATAATAATGACGTATAAAACTTATCTTGTATTGGGAAGTTCCCCAAAATTCCATATACAGTCTCTTGGTGGGACGTTCTTTGGAAGAAACCACACTTTTAGGATCTTGATGTTGAATGTACTAAGAGGAACTTTCCTTCCTCTTGGTGTTTCCTAGTTTTGGAGCCATGCTTGCGAAGGGACTGCTTCTTCCCTCTCCTTTTTCCCAGTTCCCAGTGAAGTCGCCAAAATGTGAGGGTCCTTTTTGGACAGTACCCAGGCCCAAGTAGAAACAAGGATCCTGGGCCCTTTAATAAGGATCCTGGACCCTTCACTTGTTATTTGGTGGACTGGGCTTGGTTCACTATAGCTAAATGGGGGCTAATTACGAACCAAGTTATGCGTAAGTCACATAAAGCTCATCAAGGCAAAATGCGATTCCTCCTAAGTAATAAAAAATATCATTATAAGTGTTTTAGTGTCATAAAGTGACCATTTACTCTTACAAAATAAGTAAAATAAGTATTCATAATATTCACAGTGAGAAGGAGATTGAAATAGAATATTTAAGGCTTATCTTTTATTGTGTAAACTTTTAAAAGAGTTCCTTCACTTGGTATCCCAGGCATACTATCGTGATACCCCGGGTGTACTGTCATGGTACCCCAGACGTATTGGACCTGTAAGAACCCAGAATGTTGATTCTCTGAACTATACGATCTTTCTCCATGCTTATTATGCAATGGAGTTATGTCCTTTCCCTTACCACTATAGGTCCTACATAAGAACACACTATATAATACACATATCTTCAAATAATTGTTAGCTTCTTAGATTAGGATATACATTTTAATACATATACATATATGTAAACGAATTTCATGAGAATGATTCAGCCACGAGGATCCTGGCCCTAATTCTCACAGACTTAGTGCTTTTGCACAAGACTTGTAGGATTTTGAACTCAAGTCCAAGTAGCTTTGCTTGGGCATTGCCTTCCAAGATAGTTAGGTGAGAATGATTTTTATGGAAGAGAGTGATATCTATTGTGTGCATGTTTTGGCATATGTTTCTTTGGAGGCTAAGTATGTCCAAGGCCCAAGTTGAAGTAAGGACCCCGGTAAAAAGACTCAGCTTTTGGCTGAGTAAAAGGAAAACCAGCAAGCAAGAAAATATGAATTGAACAACAAGAAAGCAACAAAGGAAAACATTGTTATAAAGAAACACACGAAATAATTGTTAAGGATCCTTAAGTCAATATGAAATATTTCATTATTTTTCTTAATTGTGAATTACAATGTGCTCACTAAGATGCGTTACAAGGTCCAAATAAGCTCAAAAATTACAGACTTAGATGGCTATCTAAGCCTCTAAGACCTGCAAATTTTGAATCCCTTTGAATCCAAGTTTATATTTTATAGTGGCTGTTCTGGGATACCGGACGCTATTTTTCTACTTTCTTTGAGTTTTTGACAGAGTTTTCTCAACGATTCTTATTCTGATTCCCTATTGCTGACTCCCTTTTCAATGTTGGTTGTCTTCCTCTTTTATAGTGCCATTTTAGGGTTCAGGGTACTACTGATTCCCCCCCTTTGGCTTCCTGGGTACTAGAGCTCCTGTTATGCCAACCATTTTGACAGTCGATTCTTTCTCTATTTCTCATAATTTTCCTTTTTTAGTACTGTTTTCCTAAAAGCCACTTGCTGACTTTCCATTCCAGGGTGTCCTTGGAGAGCCAACCTTCACCCTCTCTTCTTTCAAGGCATTTTACCTTTTAGACTCAACTTTTTGGCTGTCCTTCTTGCTGTCATTTTTCCCAAGTAAGTAGAATCCATTCCTGCTGCGTTGAAGGTTTTCTCAGCCACTTCCCCTTATAGTTTTTTATTCTGGATTTCCTGAGGTACCAGCCTTTTGTTTATGAATTGTCACTCTCCAAGTTTTCTGGTTCTTTACTGCACCACTAGGTGCTTGAGAAAGACATATCTGTTTTTCGTTTCTTATATTTCGTGGTACCCCTTTTGAGCTGCCTCAATCCCACTTTAGTTGTGCTACACATCCCGAGGATCCCGAGCCTTTAGCAGCCTCTAGGTATCCCGACTCAATTCTTTCACTGGATTTTGCTAGATTTTTAATGGCCTTTTTGCTGAAAATCTGAACATACATAGGGTCTTGATGTTGATTCTTAGTTTCGTGAATTGAGCCTTCTTTTGTTAAAACCCATGGCCTTTTTTTACTTTTCATGGAATGAGCTTTCTTGTGAAGCTTTGGTCCTTAACACTAGTAAAATTCTCTAATGGTTGAATAAGAGATTTGAGATTTGTGAGAGTTTTTTTTTGGACAGTGTTCAGGCCTAAGTTGAAGCAAGGACCCTGGGCCTTTGAGTTGTTGTTTAAAGGGACTAGGCTTAGTTCACCGCAACTAAATGAGTTGTTTGCAAAACCAAGTGGTGCACAGAGCAAAAATCCTACAATATGTATATACTAGCAAGAATATATATAGATATATATATATATATATATATATATTTATATATTTATATGTATTGAACAACAAGAAACATTAAAGGAATAATGTAATAAAGAGAAAAACAAATATATTGTTAAGGATCCTTAAAACACTATGAAATATTTCATTACTTTCTTTAGTTGTAAATCACAATGTGCTCACTAAGACGCGTTACAAGTATCAAATAAGTTCAAAAATTACAGACTTAAATAGCTATCTAAGCCTCTAAGACTTACAAAGTTTGAATCCTTTTGAATCCAAGTATGTTCTATAGTATTTGTTTTGGGATACCGGATCATATTTCTCTTTCTTTTACTATTTTCTTTAAGTTTTGACAGAGTTTTCTTAATAATTTTGTTATGATTCGCTATTGCTGAATGCCCTTTCAATGTTGGCTGCTTCTCCCTTTTATAGCATCATTCTAGGGTTCCGGGGTACCACTGATTCCCCTCCTTTGCTCCCTTAGGTACCAGAGCCCACGTTGTGCCAGCCACTCTAATGATTGATCATTTCCTTATTTCTCATAGTTTTCTTCTTTTGGTGTTATTTCCCTAAAAGTTTCTTACTAACTTTCCATTCTAGGGTGTCCTTAGAGGGCTGGCCTTCAATTTCTCTTCCCTCAAGGCTTCTAATCCTTACCTTTTTCAGACTCAGCTTTTTTTGCCATCCTTCTTTTGTCATTTTTCCCAGGTGAGCAAATCCATTCTTGCCAAGTTGAAAGTTTTCTCGGCTACTTCTCTTTATAGTTTTTCTTTCTGAGTTGCCTAAGATACCAACTCCTTATTCATGAATTGTTATTCTCCAAGCTTTCTGTTTTCTTTCTGCATCACTGGGTGACTGAGAAGGACGTATCTGTCCTTCGTTCTTTGTGTTTCTTGGTGCTCTTTTTGAACTGTCTCAATCTCATCCTAGCTGTGTTGCACGTTCCAAGGATCCCGAGCCCTTGGCAGCTTCTGGGTATCCCAGCCCAGTTCTGCCCACTGGACTTTCTTTGATTTTCTGATCTTAACGAGCTAGGCTTTTTCCTTTCTTCCCTTCGTTTCATGGGCCCTAAGGCCTGTCCTTTCGCGGGTTATGGGTTTCAAATCTTTCTTTTGATGGACTTGGGCCATCCTTTTCTCTTGTGGTGAGCTTAACCCTTTTATATGAGGTTCACCCACTGTGCTTTTTCTTTTAGGCCTTGGTGCTATAATTTTTTAGACCTCAACAAGGTTCAATCTCCGCTTACACCAAAAATCGACTTGTATTTTAATCTGATGATAAAAAGTTATCATCAGGAGCAGACACTACAAATTGAAACTTTCTAAAAATATATAAATATTTAAACAATTGGCGTGGTCACTACTCTCATACCACTTAAACCCTTTTATATTGCTATGTGGAATGAGATATTCAAGTACTAATAGGACTTACACAGCATGGTTTTAAAAATTGGATTAACTGGCTCGACTAATCAGGGCCGGCTGAAACTATAGGCCACTTAGGCAGTGGCCTAAGGCTCCCACTGATAAAGAGGCCCCCAAATAGTAGTAATATATTATATAATATTATATAATATCCCATCAAAAAATTGTATAGTTTGAAAAAAAATTGTCTTAATCTTGAATATTTTCTCACACATGAAACTTATTCTGATATTGATGGCTTAGATTTATTTTCAGAACTAAAAGTTTTAAAAGAAGTTTTGCAAATAAATGAAAACTCTCTAATTAATGTACTAAATTATATAAAGAGGTTAGAATCTTTTCCAATGCATGTATTGCTTTCAGAATATTACTAACTATACCTGTTACAGTTGCTTCCGCATAAATAAGTTTTTCAAAATTAAAATTAATAAAATCCTATTTAAGATCAACTATGTCACAAGAAAGATTAAGTGGATTAATCATATTACCAATTAAAAATGAAATGTTAGCGAAATTTGAATGCAAAAATTTAATTAGTAATTTTACCTCTCAAAAAGCAAGAAAAATAAATTTTAATTGAAAAAAATATATGAATTTATAATTAAATATAATAAAAGGCTTCATTTAAAGATTTCGCCTAAGATCCCTAAATTCATTGAGCCAGCCCTGCGACTAATTCATTGGAAAGTTGGGTATCAGTCTAATTCAGTAAAAACCTTCATCGGTAAAAATCAGTTAAAAACTGATAACTGAGGGTAAATTTTGTTTTTTTTTTTTTGTTTTTTTATCCATTTCGATTTTTAAAACCTTGTTCGTACTTATTGAACCTACAACTCTCGTACTACTCGTAAAGAGATGTGTACCACTAGAACACCTCACCATAGCGGTGAATGGGATGCCTATTTGTATAACAAGGACTCAGCCACATCACATCACATGGAGCTCTATCATATCCTTAGGCTTCCCACGTGTGTGAACCTCATTTCAATACAACTTAAGAAAGAGAGAGAGAGGCAGTAGGCAGCACAATATGCGGCTGGCCCCCGCGCGTTCCAACAAATTCGCGAGCTTTCGCGAACACTCTCAATCTCTCTCTCTCTCTGTGTACGGCAAAAGCTTTCACTTTATTTATGAAACCCAGAAGATAAACTCAAACTCAAACTCAAAACTCAAACCCAAAAACAAAAATAAAAACAAAAGCTAAATAAATTGAAGTCCCAGCCTTTGTCATATTCCCACGCAAAGCTCTTATCTTTCCATTCTACTCTTCACCATTGCATTCATTTCCTAACTATGGCCTCAACCTCAACAACGGCGTCGTTTTCGGGGCTCAGTCTGTGTCGGACCAACTGTGGCAGCAATAATATAAATACTCTGTTGGCTCATCCACCGCGTCTTTCCCTCCCCCTCACATCCAAATCCAAATCTGCAAAGCCCTTTAACTCGCTTCAACTCAACCGAAACGCTGCCTTTCCAAATGGGTTTCGCAGATTTCGCTCTCCACGCACACTCGTTGTTCGCTGCGATGCTTCATCTGGAACTGGAAGGGTAACTTTTTCTTTTTTAAGCAATGGGATTTTATGTTCATATTCTTTTGTTAATTGGGTCACTCTCTTTTCAGTCATTTTAATCTTTCCTTTTTGTTATTTGGCTATTATCAGCCTCAGTACAATAATTTAGCTTTTAACAACAATAATGTATTAGTAAGACAACTGTTCATGTTAGCTCAATTGGGTCGCCTTCTTTTACTGCTTTTTTGTTTGCTGAATGAGCATCACATCAAAATTAAACAACTTGTTCACATAATTTAGTATTTACTTTTGTTATTCATGTTTCACTAGTGTGGCTTGATTGAAGTTTAGAGAACTATAGTAGTAGTAAAAAAAAATGACATGTCAATCAAGGAGGTAATAGATAGCATGACTTTGGATAGAATAGAATAAATATGACCAATCCTGACCATTCTATTAAGGAATAAAGATCCATAGACGACTCCAAAATTTTGGGGCTAGGGGTTGTTTGTTGCAGCTGCTGGTTTTTTTAAAAAAAATTGGAACCAATTTGTGTTGTTTTCTAGTATTTGTTTTCTAAGTCCAATAAAACTTCTTTGTGGAGATTTCTTTGATTTATTTTATGTTACTTTGAGCTATACTTTGGTCCCAAGAATGCTAAATTGTGTACAATTGGAACATGAGCAAGTGAAGAGTTTGCTGTACTGAGTTTTCTAATATAATGTATAGATAACCCAACAAGAATTTACCGACATGGCATGGCAAGGGATTGTTTCGTCGCCAGAAGTGGCAAAAGAGAACAAGCATCAGATAGTGGAGACAGAGCATTTGATGAAGTCCCTCTTGGAGCAGAAGAATGGGCTCGCTCGCCGGATTTTCTCCAAGGTTGGAGTTGACAATACCAAACTTCTAGAAGCTACTGATAAGTTCATCCAACGCCAACCAAAGGTAATTACTTTAGCTTTGGTTTCTGATTGTGACTCCAGCTCATGAATTTGGTTAAGTTAAAATTTGGCATTAACATTGATTGGCAATAAATACTCTCACTAGTTTTGGGGCCTTTTTATGGGTGAAAGCTCCTTCATCTTGGAAGTAGCTGTACTTATTTTCTCACTTCTAAGTTCTGACTATCAAACCTTACTAGTAGATGCATTTAGTTCAATGGTAAAAGGATTGATCAAGCATTTAGAAATGTTGGCCTGCACTTGAGTGATAGCTAAGTTGCGAATGCTAGGAAGGCCTAGTTGAAGACTTTGGTATTTTTGGACTCCATGAAATTTCTGTTTCCTAGGTATAGGTGTGTTATACACGAGGGTCAGCAACTGTTAAGGGGCCCCTCAGCATCCATAGTGGAATGATATTGGTAGCATCCATTATATATTTGTGTTGTATGATTCTTTTAAGGATTGAGTTAATTGATTTAGACTTTCTATTGGTTTGTCAGTAAATATGTTCTTCAGTCCATCATCTTTATGCTGAGAAGCTATGAAGCTAACTTGTTCACCCCTATATCTGTCTGATTACATTAGGTTCTTGGTGAATCAGCTGGTTCAATGTTAGGACGTGATTTGGAAGCCTTGATTCAGCGAGCCAGGGAATTCAAGAAAGAGTATGGGGATTCATTTGTGTCTGTTGAGCATTTGGTTCTTGGTTTCATACAAGATCAACGATTCGGGAAGCAATTATTTAGAGATTTTCAAATATCACAGCAAACTTTGAAATCTGCAATAGAAGCCATAAGGGGACGCCAATCAGTTATTGACCAAGGTTACATTATATTCTTTCTTTCTTTTTTCTCCCCCTTTTCTTATTTTTATTTTTTTTAAATTACCTATTATATATTGCTCGCTTAGTCACATTTCCATAATTAATGTGGCTAAGTGTACTCTTTTTCTTTTTTCCTTATTATGGGTAGGCCTTTTGGGAGTTTAAAAGAGCATTTTTAAAACCCAAAACTCTAATTTGCAACTACAACTTCTTATAGCTTTTTTACAAATGCTCATTTTAAACTCAAAACACAGTTTTCCAACCGCTTATACAAACACTCCCTAAAAAAAAATTTACACCTACTCACATTTTTTATGGAAAAAAGGAAAAAAATATTGTGTGCTTAATTCTTAAGTGGGCAACAAATTGTGTTTATTACAGATCCTGAAGGGAAGTATGAAGCACTTGAAAAATATGGAAAAGATTTGACAGCCATGGCAAAAGCAGGAAAGCTTGACCCAGTAATAGGAAGAGATGATGAAATACGCAGGTGCATCCAGATTCTCTCCAGGAGAACAAAGAACAATCCTGTTCTAATTGGTGAGCCTGGTGTAGGGAAAACTGCAATTTCTGAAGGGTAAGCACTTAGTTGGAGCTAGAGTCTATTTTGGTCTTTTTTGAAGGCTTGCTATGCCAGACTGGGCACTTATCTTGGAAATTTCTTGTGTGTGTGAATCTAACTTACCTCCTTTAACAGGCTTGCTCAAAGAATTGTGCAAGGAGATGTGCCTCAAGCTCTAATGAATCGTAAGGTGTGTGCTATATCTAAATGTTTGAGCCAATGTCTTGGAGTCTCTGCTCTCTCTCTCCTACCCTTCTTCTTTTTTTTGGGAGGGGGGGTTCAGCACAAGGTGCATACCAGTAGTAAAGTCTAAATATTGGTCTGACCTACTCTCTTTCTCTCTCTCTCTCTCTCTCTTTGCAGCTAATATCACTTGACATGGGTGCACTCATTGCTGGGGCAAAATATCGGGGAGAATTTGAGGATAGGCTAAAGGCTGTACTCAAGGAAGTTACAGATTCAGATGGCCAAATTATCCTCTTCATTGATGAGATCCATACAGTTGTTGGAGCAGGTAAGATGCTTGTTAAATTATGTTCAGATGCCTGATTCTCAAACTTTGGGAAAGCTAGCTGAAACAGCTTTCATGACCTTTTTCATTTAACTTTTAGGAAGCTCTGTTATTGCAAGTTATAGTATCTGTATTTCAGGTTTTATGTTTTTGGTCTTAAATGAGTTCATTCTAACTTACCAGAATTAACCCCTTATACTCTGTAAATTGTGATTAACTTTATGTAAGAAATTTCCTTTCTTGTCCATTGTCCACATCAATTTTGACAGCAGGTAGTCGATTTACATACTAACTTACCAGAATTAACCCCTTATACTCCATTTAAATTGTGATTTAACTTTATGTAAAAAAATTCTATTCTTGTCCATTGTCCACAACAATTTTGACAGCAGATAGTCGATTTCCAATAGTTTGAAATAAAATATAGTTGAAGAATGACAATGCCAATTGTGACAATAAGCTTTGATTTCTCTTTCAGGTGCTACGAATGGCGCAATGGATGCAGGCAATCTCTTGAAGCCCATGCTTGGTCGGGGAGAGTTGCGTTGTATTGGTGCAACAACTCTGGATGAATATCGGAAATATATTGAGAAAGATCCAGCATTGGAGCGCCGTTTTCAGCAAGTTTATGTTGATCAACCTTCAGTGGAAGACACCATTTCTATACTGCGGGGTCTGCGTGAAAGATATGAGCTGCATCATGGAGTCCGCATTTCTGATGGTGCACTTGTGGAAGCTGCTATTCTTTCAGACCGTTACATCAGTGGCCGATTTTTACCTGACAAAGGTAAATATCAAATCATACAACACATGTAACATTTGAAAGGGTCTTGTTTTATTGAAAAACTAATCTATTCATGGTGACTTTCTTTGATCCATTTGTCAATCAGAATATTAAATTTGTCAACTGATACTTCAGCCATGAACTATGCTTAAATGTACAGGCAGCATAAAGATGAGATAATATAAATGAAGCACACCATAATTTCCAGTTGTAAGTTGTAACATTACCAGGGTACTTCATCTTGGAGGGAATGACAACGAAATACATTATAAACATTCGTGTACATATATATGTTTACAACTAGAACATTAGTTACCTTTCCATATACCAACCATTAGGAATAGTCAAACATATATCACACATGTCTAGTAAATAATCAGCAAAATATTACATAACGAAATATTTGTGCTTATTTCCCAGGCTAAGCATTGGACTTCAATTTTATAATCTGTTTCAGAGTTGTATCATTCAACTTTTATTGAACTTTCTGCTGGGTTGTAAGGTCCTGAAAAGTTTGTAACTTTTTGCCCAGTTGGCCAAAAAAAATGATGTTACTTTCACAGAGTTAATATTTAACATCTGTGTGTTAATTGAGAGCTAATATACTTTCAAATTGCAGCTATTGACCTGGTTGATGAAGCTGCTGCCAAACTGAAAATGGAAATTACCTCTAAACCAACTGCCCTTGATGAGATCAATCGTTCGGTATTGAAGCTGGAGATGGAGAGGCTCTCTCTTACAAATGACACAGATAAAGCTTCTAAAGATAGGTTGCACCGGCTTGAGGCTGAGTTGACTCTCCTCAAGGAGAAACAAGCCCAGTTTACTGAGCAGTGGGAGCATGAGAAGTCTGTCATGACCCGCATTCAGTCAATGAAAGAAGAGGTATGTAGTTAATGTGCTCATTTTTCTTGTCAAAAGCTTCTCTCTCTTATGGTGTATATTAGCTTCCTCAGATTAGTTATCATGAGAATATGTTTGTTGTTTTAAATCTGGGAAAAAAAAGTTTTAGAATGGGTGCAACAAACATTCTAATTACTTAGTTAAATCAATTTTCACCAATAACATTGTCAGAATTTTGTTATTTTTGGAAATAATGAAATAATGACAGATAAAAACTCTTATTTGACTAACTTTTCCTCTTATTTATTGCAGATTGACAGAGTAAATCTCGAGATCCAGCAGGCTGAACGGGAGTACGATCTTAATCGTGCAGCTGAACTGAAGTATGGGAGCCTCAACTCTTTGCAACGACAACTTGGAAGTGCAGAAAAAGAGTTGGATGAGTATATAAAATCTGGAAAGTCCATGCTGAGAGAGGAGGTTACAGGAAGTGATATTGCTGAAATTGTCAGTAAATGGACAGGTATCCCTGTTTCCAAGCTTCAACAATCAGAGAGGGAGAAGCTATTACATTTGGAGGAAGAACTGCATAAACGTGTTGTGGGTCAAGATCCTGCGGTGAAATCAGTAGCTGAGGCTATTCAGCGATCTCGAGCTGGTCTTTCTGATCCTCACCGTCCAATTGCCAGTTTCATGTTTATGGGTCCCACTGGTGTTGGGAAGACAGAGCTAGCCAAGGCGCTTGCTTCCTACATGTTTAACACAGAAGAAGCTCTTGTACGAATTGATATGAGTGAATACATGGAAAAGCATGCAGTTTCAAGATTGATTGGAGCCCCACCTGGTTATGTGGGGTATGAGGAAGGAGGACAGCTGACAGAGATAGTTCGCAGGAGGCCGTATGCAGTCATTCTCTTTGACGAGATAGAGAAGGCACATTCTGATGTGTTCAATGTGTTCCTTCAGATTTTAGATGATGGGAGAGTAACTGATTCCCAAGGTCGCACTGTGAGTTTTACAAACACTGTCATCATTATGACTTCAAATGTGGGTTCACAGTACATACTCAATACAGATGATGAAAACTCACCCAAGGAATTGGCATATGAAACTATTAAGCAACGGGTAATGGAAGCTGCAAGATCAATCTTTCGGCCGGAGTTTATGAACAGGGTTGATGAGTACATAGTTTTCCAGCCTCTGGACCGCGATCAGATAAAGAGCATCGTCATGTTACAGGTAACTTTTACCACAATGATGCTTCCTTGAGTTGATGGATTATTTTCCAACACAAGCAGTTCCTTGAAGTATAATCTATTATTTTGGATTTGCATGTAGTTCATTGATTTATGGTGTTGATTATTTTGGCACAAATTCAAAACACCTAACCCTATGTATGTACATGATTTACAGTTGGTACGAGTGCAAAGAAGGATTGCAGACAGGAAGATGAAAATACAAGTAACAGACGCAGCTGTTGAGCTCCTTGGAAGTCTTGGTTATGACCCGAACTATGGTGCCAGGCCAGTTAAGCGAGTGATTCAGCAGAATGTTGAGAACGAACTTGCTAAGGGCATCTTGAGAGGCGAGTTTAAGGAGGAAGACACAATATTAATAGATACAGAAGTTACAGCATTTTCCAATGGCCAACTTCCCCAACAAAAGTTGGTCTTCAGGAGGCTTGAAACTGATTCAGAAAATACAGTTGCAGATGGCAAAGAAGCCTTTTCACCTACTCTCTAAGTCTCTCGTGCTTATTAATTTCACTATACATTAGGTTCTTTACACAAATTTTGGCGAAGAATGTAATATAGTACCTGATAAAATTGTCCTCTTGTATATTTCTTGTTGTTTTCATATAAAATTACAATCTTTGAAATTCGAGTCATTTGGTGGTTAATATAAAGGCTATAATTTACTTATAGAATTGTAACGGGCACATTATAAGTTACCAGAATCATTTGTTCTCTCAGGTACCAAAAATCGTTAGCTTTTGCAACCCGCTGAAGTGAAATTAAGCTATAGATATAAAAGGTACATTTGTATTTGCTTTGAGTTTGCCTCTTTGAGCTTGGCATCACGACTCTAAGTATAGTTTGTACTTGAAAAAAAGAAGTAAGATTTCCAAAAAGTGTACATTGGCAAATAAGCTTAGATTAGTTTGACCAAATGCATTTTCAATATTTCAAACACTCAAGGCTGGGTTTTTTTTTTTTTTTTTTTTTTTTTTTTGGGGGGGTGGGTGGGGGGGGGGGGGGTGGGGGGGTGTCGGGGTGTATAAGAGGATGAAAGGATGATATCATTAAAACTAACTAGCCATAAAAGGCGAAGTTGTGGTTGAAAGCTTTAAAGAGTACAACCAAATAGCATCAGACTCTAAAATACTACATAATTCTTCCGTAGGTGGATAATCTAAAATAACAAAATTCCTTAGAAGGTTGTAGCCTCCCTTGGGGAGATGATCAGTGCATCTATTCGCCTCCCGAAAAGCATGGTTGATCTTGATTCGGTGGAGTTGACGAAGGAGAAACCTGTGGTCATTGGGCAGAGAAGAAAATGACTTATTAGGGGATTTATCAGATTGAACCAAGTCTACAATGACTTTGGCATCCATCTCCACCATGAGTTGGGCTATGCCAAGCTGTTTGCTAACATCAGACCGTTCCTCAAAGCCCACATCTCTGCTATAATGCTAGTTGCTAATCCAATGCGCCTCGTGAACCCCTTGATCCACTTCCCTTAATGGTCACGTATTAAACCACCCCCGCCGGCCTTGCTAAGATTCCCAAGGGATGCTCCATCGGTATTCAATTTGTACCACCCAAGGGGCGGTTTAATCCAGCACACCGGCATCGCAATTCAATGCTTAAATTTCTGACCCTTCCCTACACAAAAGAAATACTCTTCGGCTACATGTATGCACATATGGTGAAGCTTCAGGTTGATCGGGGTGTTGTCAAAGGTGACACAGCTCCTGTGCTTCCACAAAGACCGGCATACCATTTGCTTTGATCTGGGAATTGCACAAGCTATTCTCTTTCAGCCAATCCAGAAGATCAAGACAAAGGAAGTTAGCTAAAACCTGAGGTACTCCCATGCACCAAAATTTCCTTAGAGCGTGGATGATGGACTCTTCCTACCTATGACACAAAGGGCAGCTCGTGCTGCAATTTATTCCTCCGGTATTGAGTACTTGCCTTACTGGGATACTACCATGATGACAAAGCCAAAGAAAGTGCTTGATTTTTGGAAGCGTATCCAGCCCCCAAACCCAGCAACCCGTGAAGGGAGGAGAGTTTGCTTGCTTAGGAATTGACTAATAGTAGGCCGAGGATAGACTGAACTCCCCATCATGAGAGAATCTCCACGTCATGTTGTCCTCTTTTTCACCAAATATTTGAATGGGAATGGCTTGAATTTTGTCCACTACGTCTCGAGGGAAAACAAAGGAGATTTTTCCCAAATCCCAACTCCCATTTTGGTGAATATCAGCAATAGTCAAGGCTTCATCCTGTTGGGTGAGAGGGCCTTCAATAAGCTCCCTAACAGCACTGTCCTTGACCCAATTGCTCTCCCAAAAACTCAGATTAGATTTATTTCCCACATTCCAACAAATGTCGTGTTTGAATATGGGAAATCCTACCTTGATTGCAGCCTAAATAGAAGAACATGGGAGTTTGTCGGATCTTTTGACTGCCTTCGAGGCTGGAAGCAGTACTTATTTAACAGGACTTTGGCCCAAAGTGAATCTTTTTCATGAAATAACCACCAGTTGAACTTGGCAAGTAGGGCAATGTTCTTTGCTCTTGCTGCCTAGATGCCTAAACCCCCTTCCTCCTTCGGCCTTATAATTTTACTCCAACCCACAAGATGAAGTTTCTTCTTTTCCATAGAGGATCCCCAAAGAAAATCCCTGTTAATTTTGTCTAATTTATCACACAAGTGGGTCGGTAGAGCAGCCCCTTGCATGACATGATTTGAGACTGCTGTCATAACAGATTTAATGAGCACAGTCCTTCCGGCAAAAGAGAGGAATCCGGCCTTCCAGCCCGCAAGCTTAGAGATCACCCTTTCTGCTATGAAATTAAATCTATTCCTTGCTGCCCCTTTGTGATTTAAGGGAAAACCCAAGTGTTTCCCCAAGGCCGAAGTCTCAGAGATGTCCAAAATATTGCAAATATCCTCCTTAGTATTAGAAGGGACATTAGGCGAGAAGTAAATGCGAGACTTTTTTGCACTAACCACTTGCCCGGACTCCTTACAAAATTTGTTTAGCACGTCCTTAATTGATTCAGCTCCCGACTTGTCAGCTTTTGCAAAAAGCATGAGGTTGTCGGCGAAAAATAAATGGGAAATTGCCATATTATGTTTGGATGCCTTCAAGGGAGTCCATTCCTTTCTCAAACACTTTTCATTGATGAGGAATCCAAGATACTCCATGCATAGTATAAAAAGGTAGGGGGAAAGAGGATCCCCTTGCCTTATGCCACAGGTGGGCATGAAAGATTTGAGCTTGCCACCATTGAATAAAATGGAAGTACTTGTTGATGACACACAACTCATGATTAATTCCACCAGGGCTTCTGGGAACCGAAAGGCAAAAAGGATGTTGCAAATAAAGGACCATTCAAGGCGATCATAAGCTTTTGCAAGATCCACTTTGATCACCATGAACCCCGCTTTACCCTTTTTCTTGTCTAGAGTGTGGATAAGCTCTTAAGCAACTACCACATTATCCAAACCTTTTCTTCCTGGCACAAAAGCAGTCTGATTGGGGGAGACTAATTTGTCAAGATAAGCACTAAGACGGCCCACAATTATTTTTGTTACCACTTTGTACATGGAGTTGCATAAGCTAATAGGTCTAAGGTTATTTAGACTTTTTGGGCTTGGGCATTTAGGAATAAGGGAGATCAAGGTCTCATTAAGATATTCTGGCATAACCCTTACTTCAAAAATATTGGAGATTTCTTTGCAAACTGAAAATTTAACATCAGCCCAAAAATACTGAAAGAAGCTACCATGTAGTCCGTCCGGCTTGGGAGCTTTAAAGGGTTTCAAGGCCCAGAGCCCCTGCATAATTTCCTTTTCAAGTACTGGGGAGCTCAAAATAGTTCTCTCCTCTTCAAATAGGAAGCTACAACTAAAGGAAGTAACTTCAGAATCACAAGGAGAAGCTAAGAGCCCTGTCTGAAATAGTTCCTGGAAGCTCAAAAAGATAAGATTTTTCACTCCCTCTTCATCAGTTATCCATTCCCCAACTGAGTTTTTAAGGCTCCAAATCTTATTTCTGTGCCTCCTTACCAGAGTAGAGACATGAAAAAAATGAGGTATTACAATCTCCATAAGCTGCCCAATTAAGTCTGGATTTTAGGGCCCAATATTCCTCTTCTTGCTGCATAATAAAGTTACATTCTTCAATGAGGCTTCGTTCTTGCTGAATGAGAAAATTGTTGGGTCCATTAGAGAAGGCCTTTTGGGCTCCATTAAGTCTAGCTAACACTTTTCTTTCAAGCAAAGAGATTACCAAAGACAGACCTATTCCACTGCTTAGCTCTATTTGTGAAATTCCTAATTGCCGAATGGAGATTAATGTTTGACTCCCAAGCCTTCTTCACAACATTAGGGAATTCCGGGTGGTGGATCCACATAGTGTGGAATCTGAAAGGTTTCTCATATGTGGCAGGAGGGGGCCTAAATAATTCCAAAAGAACGAAGTAATAGTTTGAGAACACCCTAGGTAAGTGAGTCACAAAGGCTTCAGGGAAAAGAACCCTCCATGTGGGATTAGCGAAACACCTATCAATGCGCTCCAAAATGAGGTCAGTGACTTGCCTAATGTTAGACCAAGTGTATTTCGGCCTTGAGAAGCCAAGGTCCAGGAAATTGCACTCATCTAGGCAAGCTTTAAAATCCAAAGCCCTACTGAGATAAACTTGCCTACCTCCTAGTTCATCATTCCCATTAAGAATTTCATTAAAATCTCCAAGGAGAAGCCAAGGAAGATTGTGCAAATTAGCTACATGGGATAGGTTAGACCAAAAAATTTTCCTTTCATTTATACGAGGACTAGCATAAACAGAGGAAATAAGCTAGGTAAGATCAGAATTACATACCTTGATGGTGGCATGTATTTCCTGCTTCGTAGAAGCCAACACAAACACTTCCACCTCCTCTCTTTTCCAAAGTAACCAGAGCCCTCCCACATACCCTATGGTATCAATAGCAAAGAAGTCATCAAAAGGAAGGCATTCAATGATCTTGGCAGCCCTATCTCTACCCACTCTAGTCTCTGTGATAACCATTATGGAGGGAAAATGATTCACAGCCATTTTAAACACTTTTCTCTTAAAGTCCCCATTAAGGGCACCCCTACAATTCCATAGTAGAATATTCATTTGGGAGCAATGATTGTTAGGAATTCACATCAGATTAGACCCTATCTTGGCCGATGTAATCATGCTCCATCCCAACCTCCTCAAAAGGTCTTTGGATGCTACCCAATTTGGCTTCCACATTGCCATATAGTTTAGAATCCCCTGAATTTCTTCTTTGCAACACAGGAGTAAGTCGCATCTCTTGACTAGCTTGAGAATCTGGAATAATTTCATCATGGGCATGTTCCCCATATGCGTTGACACTGAACCCTTAAAATCGATCACCCTCCTCTCCTGAACTAACCATCCTGATTCGTCCAAGTGGGGCATTACCAATGGCCGTCTTAGCCTGTTCAACTTCTGAGCTTCCTTCTCTAAAATCAACAGCGTGTGTATGAGAAATTTCCACCAAGGATTTGGTGTCCTTACCCCTGCCTGATGATCCAGCGGGAGATTCCCTATTATTATGCTGGATAGGGTGATTGGGAAGACGTGCTTCCATGTTGTTGCAAGATCCTCTTCGAACCACCCCATTGTGTTCGTTGGTGCCGCACGTATCTGTGCAATCATCTCGTCCAGAATGGCTAATGCCTTGTTCTTATGCCAGATTGCCCAACCCGCTGTGGGAAGAGAAGGGGGGAAGAGGGAGGGGGAAGCCATGGCTATGGTCAGAAGAGTGTACCAGGTTAGAGGGCTTGATGTTGAAATCATAATCGAGGTTGGGACACTTCAAGACTTTAGTGCCTTTGGAACTTGAAGATTTCTTTTCCTAGGTCGATCTCATTGTTAACAATGTAAAGTGAGAGAGAAAGACTGAAGAGTCTGTGTATTGATGTGTATATAATAATGTACAATAGAGAGCCTTATATAGGCTAGATATGTGTGCAGTACAAGTAAAAGAAGTAAATTACAAGTATAGTATACTGGGTTAAGCCTAATGGGCTAAACTAGTCTAAGCTATACATTAACATCCCCCCTCAAACTCGAGGTGGCAAGGAGGAAGCCAATTGGAGTTTGGATATAAGATCTCGAAGACGACCAGGCGGGTGAGTCTTGGTAAAGATATCAGCAGGTTGGTCAGCAGAGGAGATGGAGAATAACTTGAGATTTCCTTTCTTGAGATGTTGGTGAGTGATGTGGCAGTCGATCTCAATATGCTTAGTGCGTTCATAGAAGACAGGTTGAAATGAGAAGGGTGCGGACAACATCAAGAATGTGACGATGTTTTCGTTCTGCACGACCATTTTGTTGAGAAGTGTAAGGACAAGACCGCTGAGGAAGAGTACCATGTCTGTCTAAAAAGGATAGGAAAGATTTATCATTATATTCTTGAGCATTATCTGATCGAAAGACTTTAACGGTGTGATTGAACTGTGTTTCAATCATTTTATGAAATGTTTGGTAAATAGACACAAGTTCAAACCTATGGTGAAGCAGATAAATCCAAGTATACCGAGAAAAATCATCCACAAATATGACAAAATATTTAGATCCCCCCTCAGTGGGAATAGGTGCAGGACCCCAAATATCAGAATGTATAAGATCAAAAAGGACAGAAGAAAATGAGTCACTTTTATTAAAGGGAAATTTTGTTTGTTTACCAAAATGACAGGAAGTACAATCAAATTTTTGAAACTAAACTGAACCTAAATGACCTTGAGAAGCTAACAACTGAAGACGAGATAAGGATGGATGACCAAGACGAGCATGCCATAGATCAGGTGAGGAGGTGGCAGTGGTAGCAGCTGCAGAAACAACTTGTGAAGGAATTTTCAAGTCATAAACCTCAAACATGCGACCAACCTTACGGCCTGTCCCAAGCACTTGACCCGTCTGGGGATCCTGCACATCCACACCATGATTAGTGAATAGAAGATCTATGCCTAATTCGCAAAGTTGACCAACAGAAAGCAAATTGAGGGATAATTTTGGAATATGAAAAGTGTCACTAAGGGATAAACAAGGAGAAGAGATTGTTCTTTTATGACTAACAGGCATAGGAGTTCCATCAGCAATGTAAATGGTGATTGGATGTTCTAAGGGTGCCTTATCAGAAAATTGGGATTCATCAGGAGTCATATGGTTACAACATGTAGTATCAAAAAACCAAGGTTGTTTACCTGAGGTGACAGAAAGGGCAGTGGAAGTGCGGGATAAAACCTGTTGAACAACTGCCTCAATATCAGCTGTAGTAAGTGAGGAAGTCAAAGATGGACCTGTAGGAACCGATGGATCTGAAGGACATACAGCAGCTGCTTGAGGAAGAGAAGTTTTATTCTACTCTTGCACAAATTTCTGTAGCTTACGACAAACAGAGATGTCATGGCCTTTGGCACGGCAAAACTTGCAGTGAATACCTTTGGAAGACTGAGAGGTGGGACGCTCGGAGTTTATTCGCGGAGGAGCAGTGAATGCAGCAATGGGAGGCTGTGGTGAGGGTGTGGCCAATACATGATCAGATGATGTCATGTGATAAGTAGGCCAACGATTCTCCTCAGAAATGAGCTCCTTTACTACAGCATCAAGAGAAGGAGTAGGAGACCGGCTAAGCAGAGAAGCCCTAGTAGGCTCAAAATCCTCACGTAAACCCATCATGAAGTGCATAAATCTACGGCGATCCCGATATTTGACAAAGAGTTCAATGTCCTTAGAACACACCAGTGGAGGATCTGCAGCAGAGAGTTGTTCCCACATAGTAGAAGTCTGAGAATAAAAATCAGAAATAGACTGACCTATCTCTTGGCGCATTTGATAAAGTTTTGATTCAATGTGACACTCCAAGCTTGAATCATTAGTGCAGTTATAGCGATCGGCCAAAAATTTCCAAGCAACCTCAGCAGTTTCAAGACGAAGAAAAAGATTATGAATGGAGGGAATAGAGGTATTGATAAACCAAGACAAGATCTTACTCTGAATACTCTCCCATTCCTCTAGACGTTCTTCATAATCATCTGTTGTAACAGCAGTCTTGGAAGACTCTTCAGCATCTGTGGCTTTGGACTTAGGGTTCGGTAATGGCTTAGGAATTGAACCAGTCGCATATCTCCACAGTTTACGACCCTTGAGAAAGACAGTCATATTCTGAGACCATGCATGATAGCTAGTAGGACCATCCAACATTATGGTGATAGGACGTATGATATCTTGTTCACTTTGTTGAGCCATAATAAAGAAAATGACCAAAAAGTGAGATTTAGAGACCTTAAATGCAAAAACGGAGCCCAAAATCAGAATCTACGCAAAAAACTGAGCAAGACAGGTCCTGTTGAAAAATTTTGACTTGGTCAACGGTCAGGTCTGGTCCAGTCAACAGATGACGTGTGCTGACGTGGCAGTCCGTGAAACAAAGCTAGCGCGTGGGGCGCATGTGTGCGTGTGGAGAGCGTGCTCATGAGGCAAAAAATTCAGGCGGCGCGTGGAGGTGCGTGTGATGTGTTTTCTGGCCGTTCTTGTTTGGGTTTTGCTCGGGATTGTTTGTTCTATCACTCAATGCCTTTGCTTTTACAGTTGGATGAGCAGAACAATGAGATTCGAGAGTTGCTGGGACTGTGGGCGTGAAGGCGGTGACTCGCTTCTGACAGTGGCTACTGGATGAAGACGAAGGCAGCGGAAGAACGCCGGAGATGTCCACAGGAACCAGAAAGTCAGAGGAATGGCTCTGATACCATGTTAACAATGTAAAGTGAGAGAGAAAGACTGAATAGTCTGTGTATTGATGTGTATATAATAATGTACAATAGAGAGCCTTATATAGGCTAGATATGTGTGCAGTACAAGTAAAAGAAGTAAATTACAAGTACAGTATACTGGGCTAAGCCTAATGGGCTAAACTAGTCTAAGCTATACATTCACACTCATGATTCTCATTTTCTTATTTCCATGCTCAAACGTCTGTGAAGGGTGACAAGGTAGCACAGTACTCATCATGCTTTGGCTGACAACTTAGTTCTCTAAACGTGCTTCAGCATGTCTACTTTGTGTGTAACCTCCTCTAAGGTCACGTGGTGTGATGGGAGTCTCAGAAGCCTCAACAACTCTATGGGCAGGTCCAACTTTAAATTGAAAGGTCAAATCCAGTTTAAAAGGCGTCAGGGAGCTCATATTTCCCTCTTTACCCTTAGTTCCCTTAGACATGACATCTGGTTGTTGCTGAGGTAGTTTGGTCCTATAGGCTCGTCCATTCTTGACTAGATTTCTCTTCCTAGTCACTAACATACACTCCCCAAATTTTGGTTCAGTTTGCTCATCTTGCTACACTTCTTGCCTTTGTGGAGGTTCTTAAGTGGCGGCCTTCTTAAGTGGTCTAATACGATGGCAACAATTTTCTTGTCTGTCCCTGACTCTCCCACAACAGAAGCACATAGATGAAATGTCCTCATACATCACTTTTTTTCTAAGGTGTCCCACTCTAACCTTGTTTATCAGAGGCTTGGTGAGGTTAATTCTCTTGACCTGGAAGTTGTATACGAGTCAATTCTCAGCATAGGCCCAATGGCTGAACCGATTTCACAGAGTACCGAGGAATCATAAAACTCAATTGGGAGCTCAGGTAATCTGACCCAAACAGCAACAAAGGAAAAAGTAGCTTTAGAGGCTTTAAAGTATGGTTCCCATGGTTTAATCGTAAGAAAATTTTCCCCGATAAACTAGGGTCCTCCCCGAAGAACTTTGTCATAGTCTGTATCATCATTGAACTTGATGAGGAAAAAATCTTTCCCAAGGTCAACATAATCCATTTTTGCTACAGGCTTCCATAAAGTATTGATTTTGAAAGTGAGGTAACTATATTCCACAGTTTTCCCATACACTTTCACTATCAAGGCCTTAGTCCAAGGTGCCCTGATTCGAGACTTAGTCTCCTTGGAGAGCTTGACATCCACCATACCTTCAACTAAGTCATCAAGCTCTGTGTCTTACTCCACCTCTGGTTCTTCCACCCTATCAAACCTAAAAGCTTGAGCATAAGCTCCAGGGATGTCTCCAAGTAAACTATCCTTATAACTCACCTAAGAACGGGGTGGCAAGAAGGGTTTTCCTATGAGATTGTCTTTGTATTTCTTCACACTCCTCTCTAGCTCAGCTTCTTCCTCACTCGAACTTAAGTTAGCTTGCTAAAACTCAAGTTCCAATGCTAGTTTTGAAATTTCTATTTTAAATTCACTCTCCATAAAAAATTCAAGGCCATAATTAAGGACCGCTACTTGCTTGGTAAAACTTTTTTTTTTTTTTAAATTTAATTTTTTGAAAATAGGCTTAATTTCAAAGACACTCAAGGCATTACCAACCCTTCTATTGGGTCTATTCGTGCTTGTTTCATACAACTTATTTTTTCAGCCTTTTGAGAATGAGCTGAAAAGGCTACACCTTACAAAATGAGGTTTAAAAGTGCTATAATTTGAAAATATAAGGACTAAAAAAGGGATGCAAACTATGAAGTGTAGCCTATAGCCTATTGTATGACAAGGTATACGCATTATTTTTGGGTAAGAAGAACAAATTTGATAGAAAACACCCTTCCATTTATTGTAGATCTTACTTTTGAGTACAAAGAACAAATTTGGATAAAAAACACCCTTCTATTTATTGTAGATCAAGTTAGTCGTGATAAGACTTTTTTTTTTTTTTTGAGAAACAAACACACACACATACACACACACAAAGAAGAGAGAAAGGGGTTCTAACACAAAGACACACTACAACTCAAAAGCCATGGTAACTTTTAAGGGAGGGTGGGACAAATTATACTACACACAACACACTCTCTTAAGCAATGTGAAACAATTACCCATTCTTTTTTTTTTCTTTTTTTTTTTGAGAAACAAACAAACACACACACACACAAGAGAAAGAGAAAAGGGTTTTAACACAAAGACACACCACAACTCCACTCAAAAGTCATGGTAACTTTTAAGGGAGGGTGGGGCAAGTTATATTATACACAACACACTCTCTTAAGCAATGTGGGACAATTACCCTTTTTTTTTTTTTTGGTTGAGAAACAAACACACACACATAAGGGAAAGGGAAAATGATTCTAACACAATGGCACACCACAACTCCACTCAAAAGCATATAATAAAAGCAAAAAAATAAACTATTGAAAGTATAACACATATAACTTAAAGAAAGTTCAGAGGATGAGCCTGTTAGTATATAGCTTAGTCTAGCCTAGCCCATATAACCAAGGTTGTCAAAATCGAGATCCTACATAGGATCATTGAAGGTAGGTGGGATCGTAGATCGTAGGATCAGATCATGAATCATAAAATCCTACATATTTTCAAATTTAAAGCAAAAAACACGTTGATAATGGCTTTGTATATTGAATAATCACATAAATTATAAATTCATCCATAAAAAACTTAGATTTGCATCATATGATGCAATTTGCATGTCATACATCGCTAAGTCTATACTAACGAAACAAATATATTTAAGTTTGGACCCAATGTATTTCAATAAATGTTTAATATTTAGCAACCAAATACCAAAATATTTATCAAAACGTATGGAAAATATTTTCCAAGTTCTAAATTCCAAGTTTGAAATCCAAAATAAATTAGCAAATGGAAACTAGCTAGCTACAATATAAAATCCAAAAGCAAGATGAATATTAAGGTGAAGTGAACATTTAATTATTCTTATTCGAAGGTTCTTATAACCACCGTCCTAAATTTTTAATCATCATCATTCATTTCATCATCTATGTAAATATTATATCTTTGTATACTGCAGCTGCAAAAGACATTAAGATACAATTTCATACTCAACTATTCAAGTTATACCGCTCAGCAACAATTAAAGAGCATGCTCAAAAAAATTAATCAATCAATATACAAATACAAGCATAACTGATAAAATTATATATAAAAAATATTTTAGTAATATTAGAACACAAATTACTATATTGATCAAATAAATTTAACAACATTATAACTTAAAAGCTGTCGGGGACAAAAAAGTTTCCCTCCCGACAAATGATATTTATATTAGGTTGGGGGCCTAAACCAAAACTCGATGATGGACTTGATGCACGGCCCAAAGGCTATTGGTGAAGATCCAAAGAATTCACTATATTTTATGCCTTGGGCCTAGATTGAGATTGACAAGAATGGCCCATAAACAATTCCTACAGTAGACACGTCAGCATGGTTAAAAAACGTACTGTAGGAAATAGTCCAGCAGTAAAATATTTCTATAGAAAATGGCCCAGCGATAAGGTGTTTCTGTAGAAAATAGACCAGCAGTAAAGTAAGATAAAACAGAATAAACCTCCAGGCTCCAGCTATTAGCTATTTCATAGATTAAGGAAAATATCTACACTTTCAGACTCATCATCCATTAGCTCTAGAAATGAGTCTTCTAATACAACGATATGAGAGAAAAATTCAATAGTAACAGTTACATTATAACCATTAATAGTAAATGAATAAGTAAATATCATGAATTCCATTATAACAAATAATGAGGAAAACTTAGTGTGAGATGAAGGGAGAGAGAGAGATCCCAGCTAGCACAGCAAGATCATTATGGTGCCAAGACATGCTCGTGAATATAGTGAGTATTGAGAAACATTTCAAGAAGTATGAGTGGAAAGAGAGAGTTTGTATAGTAAAACTGCTGGGGCTTTCTGCTAGGGGTAGATAAGTGTTTATGAGTAGAGCTATAAGGAATGTTTGTGAGCTAGGAGCTGGGGGACTTAGTTTCTAAGTCTGAAACTAAGAATTCAGTGACTTTTTCAGAGTTTAGAGGAGGCTTAAACAGAGAGGTTAAGGAAGAGTTCTTCTTTCTTGGTGTGTATCTCAGTGTGTTGGTGAAGCATTAATGGAGAGTTCCATTTATATTTGGGTTTTTAGGGGGTAATTAGCAAATAATCTCTGCTAAATCTTTCTCAATCTTCAGAAAATCCTTAGAGAACCATTCCTAGGATTTTAGCTAAGAGTGGTAACCTCAACATTTAGAAGGTTCTTGCCGTTTTGGATAATAACAGCTGGGATTCTGACTTAGCATTAAATGCTTATTGGCCTTGGCTGATGGGATTAAAGCAGGCTTTAGGCTAATGATCTTGGTTATGTTGCTGCTAGAATCAAAACTCCCTAGGGCAATTTGCATCACCCTAAGCCAGGTGTCAACCTTGGAGCCCTTGCTGGGAACTCTGCTGGGATCCCTTTGGTGCCCTCCAAACTACATTTCCCTAAGTTTCCCTATTTGGGGTTCATGTGTTTGGTCCATGAACTAGAGAATACACGTTTTTAATATGAAAATGAATTGATTTCAAATTGTTTCAGGAGCTTTAATGGCCTAGTCATGGCTGCTCCTGGCTCTTGACCGGATGGGTTGGAGAAAAAAGAAGTGACAACTGGCTGAAGCTTCCCAGTTTTTTGTCACGTCACCTTTAACTTTATGTCACATGAGAAATGATGGAATTTCAACTTGTGAAGGAAGGGTTTAACCCCTGATGGACACATGTCTTTTCCTAATCTAATTGGACAAGTTGGGACTTGATTAGAATGGGCTCCAACTATTTAATTGTGCTGAAATTTGGCTGGTTAGCTCAGGTGATCTCTAGCTGCTAGAATTTATGTGTGAGTTGGGCTGGCCAAGCTGGGCTTTGTAGCTAAGCTTCTTTGGGTTTGGTTATCCCTACAAATGAATAGTTTTGCCATAGGTGATATACATGGGTTTTTATAAATCTTGTAAGAGAGGTATTTCTTGAGGGATGAGTAATTATATTTCCCATAAGTGGGGGATTTAGTATATGTAAAACAAGTATCAAAATAATATTTGAGCTTTGTAAATATGTGCCAAAATAGTACTTGGGTTTTATGAAATAGTTGCCAAAATAATATTTAGGCTTTGTAAAATAGGTGCCAAATTAGTATTTGAGCTTTGTAAAATAGGTGCCAAATTAGTATTTGGGCTTTGTAAAATAGTGTCAAATTAATATTTGGATTTTGTAAAAGAGGTACTGTAGGTACTCAAGAATTTTTGCCTTTGGCTTTGGCTTTGGCTTTTTTGGCTTGATTGTCTTGCCTTGTCTTGGCTTGAATTTTTTGTCCCACATTGGAAAGATAGTTTTTCTCTTTCTACCTTATAAGGGATGAACCAATGAGAAAGAGTACCACTAGTTTTGTATCCTTTTATTGTAGGTACTCAAGAATTTTTGCCTTTGGTTTTGGTTTTTTTGGCTTGATTGTCTTGCCTTACTTTGACTTGAATTCAACTAAACTAGTGGTACTCTTTCTCATTGGTTCATCCCTTTTAAGGTAGAAAGATGAAAGCTATCTTTCCAATGTGTGACAAAGAATTCAAGCCAAGGCAAGGCAAGGCAATCAAGCCAAAAAAGCCAAAGCCAAAGGCAAAAGCAAAAATTCTTAAGTACCTACAGGTACCAAATTAGTATCTGGGCTTTGTAAGATTTTGAAAAAATATTGCCATGTAGCAACGGGCTTTTAAGAAGTGTCGTATCGTAACGGGCTCTAGAATTGCCGTATCGTAACGGGTTTTAGAGTGCCGTATCGTAACGGGTTTTAGAGTTGCCGTATCGTAACGGGTTTTAGCGTAATGGACTTTAGAGATGCCGTGTCATAACGGGCTTTAGAGTGCCGTGTCGTAACGGGCTTTAGAGGGCTTTTTGGATTTTCCCACAAGGTAAATGCTTTTGGGCTTTTTATAGAGATGGTATAATTTTGTAGCTCAATATGGTAGCAATATGGTGAGTATTTTTGTGAAAACCCGAGTTGGATAATATGTGGGATATAATAGGTAATATTTGTGAGAGGGCCCAAGGCAATTTATGGGGCTTATATATAAAATATTTATGAAAGCCCAATAACAATATTTGGGTAACATATATGGGGAATATTTATGTGGGCTCAAAATAATTTATGGGCTTGTGTGGGCATTTTTGTGAGTGGGCTAATGAAATTAAGGCCCGAAAATTTGTACCTCAACAAAAGGTAGCAAAGCTAACATCAAATTCTTCATTTAGAATTGATGAAGCATTCCTTCATTTTGATTACAAGTGAACTAGCAATTAGAAAACATTTTCTTAGGTTAACATAATTTTATAAAATAAAAAATAAAAATCCATACCATCACAATATGAAAAAATAAAAACCCTTAAAAGTTTCATCAAAACAAAAAATTTATCCCATAAAAAAAATAAAAAAACCAAAAATTTATGTTTTTGGTAGGATCGGTAGGATCCCATATGATCCTATGATCCTATATGATCCTACACGATCCTACTATTTTTACGATCCTAAACTTTTTGGTGAGATGAGATCATAAAATCGTACGATCCTACGATCCAAATTGCGATTTTGACAACTATGCATATAACTTAGCTCAGTATACTGTATTTATAATATACTCATATTACTTGTACTTCACACCTACTTAGCTTATATAAGACTCTTTATTGTACAGTGTTACACACATAGAATATACATCATTATACAAAATATTCAATCTTTCTTTCTCTCACTTTATATTCTTAACATGGTATCAGAGTCATTGCTCTGACATTTTGGTATCGATGGTCATCTTTTGGTATCGATGGTCATCTTTGGCGTTCTTCCACTGCCCTCGCCTTCATCCAGTAACCACTGTTAGAAGTGAGTTATTGATGTCACGCCCACAGCCCCTGCAACGCTCGAATCTCGTCATTCTGTCAATCAAACTACCAAAGCAAAGGCATAGCATGACAGATTGGCCACCAAAAGGTCCAAAACTCACTCGTCTGGTCGTTTTCGAGATCTTATATCCAAACTCTAGTTGGCTTCCTCCTTGCCAGTATATAGCTTAGTCTAGCCTAGCTCATCGAACTTAGCCCAGTATATTGTACTTGTAGTATACTCATATTACTTGTACTTCACACATACTTAGCTTATATAAGACTTTCTATTATACAGTGTTACACACAAAAGAATATACATTAATATACAAGACTATTGAGATTTCAGTCTTTCTTTCTCTCACTTTATATTCTTAACAGAGCCAATGGCAATAGCATAGCAACAAAGATTGGAGGGTTGAAGGGCAGCCCATAAGCTTGTCGTTTGGAGGAGCTCAATTTAGCATGTCGTTTTAGAGCAATGACTTGGTCGTTTGGACCAAACCCCTATCCGTATGTATGTATTGTATTCAAGTTCAGCTGTCCACCAAGACCAAGGCTAACATGCGAATCATTTTTACGGCGTCGTTTGAAACGCAGCACCTCTTTTTCATATATAGTCAGTCACTCGAGACGGGACCGGCTAATTCCTTCGCCAAGGGAAAGGGAAAGGAAAAGGAAAAGGAAAAGGAAAATTTTCTGAGGATTTGATTAATGGGTACTCATTTTTTAAGATTGTTTTTGTTTTTGTCAATGAAAGTTTATTTATTTGTTTGGTTATAAACAAACAAACTGTACGTTTAGCAGAGGAAGAAAGAGGAGCAGAAGCAAAGAAAGGGAAGAAGGAGAAGGAGGAGGTGATGGAAGGAGTGGCATCAATAGCACTGTTGCCATGTGGCTCCATCTCTGGTCATTTCATCCAACTTCCCCATTCTATCTGCTATGGCCTTCATGGCACTGGTATTTTTTCTATTCATTTCTATATTTATTTGTATTTGTATCACATTCACACTCTACTTTTCCTTTTCTATTTCTACTTTCTAGGCCGAGAATTCAGTTATAATCAATCATTCTTGTGTTTCTTGTATAAACTGGGTTTTCTCTGGATTTACTTTTTCATTCACTTCTACGACCATATGGTTGGATTGGTTGCAGCATAAGTATTTGTAATTTTGTGGTTTGGGACTATTAATGTTAACTTAGTGGGCTTGGGAAATGTTGTGAATTTGCAAATGTGCAGAGTGCTTATAGAAGTAGGGAATGTAAGAAAACTTGAACATTGTTGAAAGGGATACACTAATGAACACATGGTATTCGTAAATGTGAAAAGGGGGTATTGTATCTTTTTTGTCGTTGAAAAATGTTGTTTCTTGTCTAATGTATGCCTATAGATTGCTTTTTTTTCTTTACTTCTGTTTCTATGATTTTGGAGTTTGGCCAACTGCCACAGATATGATTGATAACTCATCCATGAATTTTAGCCCTGAACGGTCATGCTTAGAAAAATCTTGGTTTTACATTATATCAACATTGTTTAGTGTGTTGGGTCACAAATATTAGTAATCCAAAATAACAATCACACACAAAACACAAACATTTACGTGGAAAACCCTTTCTCTTTGAAGGGAAAAACCACGGGACAAACTCCGAATAATTTCAATATTATCAAATCAATTACAATAGTTCTTGTGTATGTCTCACAGCTAAAGAAAAAAATCTCTATTGTTTTCTTTGCTTTCACACACACTAATTATCTTTCTCAAAGGCGGCAACACTTTGCACTCTCCTTTCTATTTTCTTCTTCACGCACAGCTCTCTCTTGGCTGTCTTCTTTATCTCTAAGCGGCTCCCTCTTGGCTGCTCTCTCTTTTTTCTTGTGCGGCTTCCTCTTTCTTTTCTTTCTCTACAACATGCAGCACTCTTTTGTTGCTGCACTCACCAATCCTTATGCAGCACACTAGTCCTTGCCTCTATAAGCAAGTCTGCCGCCCCACATCAATTCAGGAACACATGGATTCCTAACACCACCTCAACTAGAATTCTTGTCATGCATTAATTATTCAACACACTAACTCCTATACAAACATGAATTGGAACTCATGTGGTCTCCTATTTCTAATAGTAGTTTTCCACTACATGACCCTCTTGCCACAAAATCGGGCTGGACCCACAACATAGTGTACCTATATGTCTTTATTAGTTGATAAAATAAACTTTTGCTTAGGAATCTTTGGCACTTGAGGTGAAATAGGGGTAGTTAATTGGTGCATCAGTAATTGAATGCTCACTGGATACTCAAAATATTTCCCTGTTGGACCTTTTTCTTTATCAGTTTTCTCTGACTGAAAAACCTATTAGACTTGTTGTCATTGGACATATATCTGGTGCCAAAATCAGTCCTACACTTAATTGATGTGCATACAGAGACATTAAAGTCAATGCGTCCACAATAGTGATAGAAACTTTTCGGAAATTGGAATTTAAATTTTTACCATCATTGAATTTGTTTTCTAGGCAAGTAATGTCCTTATGCGTTTAGCCTTTGTGGATTTTCCAGCCAGTACACTTCCTCACCTTGGCTGTTTTCATGAATGGAGGATTTCTTGGTTCACTTTGTCCAATGTCCTGTCGAGGCTTTTCTGGGAACCTCTCTATAAATGTCTGCCATTACTATATGTTGATACTTATTCTTTTTTCCTTTTTCTTTTTTACGTGGTGAAAGAGTTGGCGTGTGAAAGAGAGTGCAGCAGGGGTGAGGATTACCGCTTGATCAAGCTCACAATCATAGACTACAATGTAGGAGCTTTTTGCCTCTTCATTTATTTTTATTTATTTACTTACCTTTATTCTCCTTGTTTCTTCTTTGTTTTTTTTTTTTTTTCCTCAATTTTTCTCTAACTGTTCAAGGCATAACAGAGAAAGAAAGAACAAAATGTTGTTGTGGAGTGTAGAGGTCACGATGCTGCCCGCTTCCACAGCATTGATCAAGTTCATGGGTAAGCTGTCTTGGCTGATCTTGCTGGTTTTCTGAGCAGGGTAAATTATAACTTCGATGCTTCCATTAGCATTCTTTTGTCTTTGTTTGATACCAGAAAATTCAAAAAAATTGTTTAGTCTGCTTACACTTGGATTTTATTTTTCTTTTTAGTCAGCTGATGGCTTCTGTCTAGATAAATATTAAATTTCCATCCAAATGTATTATATATTTAAGTTTGAAATGACTTATACTTTTATCTTTGATATTAAGTCCCAAAAGATTATCTATCTTTTTGTTAACATCTCTTGTCAATACTCATCATCATTGCATGTGATGATGTGAATATCAATTCACATTCTATGTTCATATTTATTTGGAGGCAGGTGGGAGAAGGATGTTGTGAGTATGGTTGAACAAAAGGATGGAAAGAACAAGATTTTTGTTTCTTTTGTGTGTGAGACATTGAAAGCTGAGCAAGCAGCAGAAGACCATATCAGACAGTTTATGCCAAAGTTAGCTGGGGTAGATGCTGTTGGTATGTGACGCAGTCTCTTCTTGTCCTCTCCTTTGCTCTCCCTCTCTCTTTTTGAATCTCTGTTTTATAAGTTGTATGAAAGCTTAGGCACTGGTCTAGGCTTTCCTACCTGCTTGGTTTCTTTACGAACAACAGTTTAAATATTATTATCGACTCAAAATGTTTTTATTTTTTATTTTTTTATTCTCTACTCTTCATTCAAAAAGATACCTGTTAAAAATTTCAGCCATTTTTCAGTGCACAATTTGCATGTGTAAGATTCCAAAGTGATGTGAACTTCCAGTCACCATGCTTTTGACCTTTTTGGAACCAAAAGTCAGATTAGATGAATATCATTGCATAATGGATGTTATACAGCGAATATGGGAGAAATTAACTTCTTATAGCCACAAGGACAGTTTTGGCCTGCTTATGTATTGAGCATACCTAAATGCTTCCTAGATTTTCGATTGTCATCCTTTAAAATGATTATCTGAAGGTTTCTCTGAATAAAATAATTTCCTCGTGTTTTCTTCAGTCTTTTATTTTCATGTTAGCTAAAAATAAGATAAGACCCTATAATTTTTCTCCTTTGCAAGTGGATATGCCTAAAATGCAACTTAGTTGAAAGTTTCTTCTTCAAATCAACTCACTTTTGACTTTTCCAATGGAAGCAGGCTTTGTATGTTGATTACTTTGGCAATTAAATTCCCTGAAGCTAGTCACATGAAACTTGATTTAGGGTATTTTTTGGATGCAATCTCTAGGATATGATTTTGAAGGTCACGGCAATGATTTTTAAGTCCTATTTGGAGAACATATTTTGTACAATCAGAATTGAGATTATTGCAATTGCACTAGCAGCACGTCACATCACTTTCATACTGTTCAATTTTCCATCCCCTACCTCAAGCAGGAAAAAAAGGTATTGTGCACCCATTTTATTATACTCAGCAAATACCATTTCTCCAGCTTGAGCTTGTGCTTGTGCTTTTGCTTTAGTTTCACAGGAGCACTACAGTGTACCTCTATTGTGCTAGTGAGTCTGCAACTTCTGTTCAATACTTACAGCTCTTTTATATATTGATTTCATGTCAAAATTTTATACCTTGAAAATTGATATTCCTTTCAAGTGTCAAGCACCTTATTTGAGAACTAAAACCTGCAGTTAACATCGGCCCAATGAACATTACAAGGTTGGACTTTGAAGAAGAGGAGCCAGAGTGCCAGACGCTATCCAAATAAAAAAGGAAGAGCCGGACCGTGGGCTGGATATTTGATCCTTTGAATATATTAATATCCTTGTTTATTCTAACTTTTATTGTTAAACCCGACAAGGTGAAATCAATATGATGCATGCAGTAATAAACTGCATTTGTATTTCTTGTTTTTTGTTTTTGGTTCATTTTGATGCCTTTTGAGTTCTGGTAATACCAAACTTATTTCTCCCCACGTTAAGATGAATTCTCTACGTCAAAATGCTGAGATAAAGCCATGCTTCACTTTATGACCCTCTACATGATACTGATGTAAACATCATACTAGTTTGACTCAATGGTATTGCCTGTCCTTTTGGATAGAATCTGACTTCGAATTTCTCAATTGAATTATCTTTCATAAAACAGATTCCCCTAATGCGGTCCAGTGTACTTGGCATAATAGTTTGTCTAATGTTGATAATCACGACTTTAAGTCATACTTCCAAGTTCCAGGGTTATGCTCGATGATTCCACATTAAAATTGAATTTGATTGTCAAGGTACATAGATTGGAAAACCACAAATTACTAGGAGAAAATGAGCATTTGTCACTAATTTACAAATTAAGTAGCAAGATGCCCATTTTTTGAAACTATTTAACAAAATGCCACTGTTTGTAAAACTCGATATTTTCAAAATCGAATTCTATGTATATTTTTAAATGGAACTCGACATTAGCAATATCAAGTTCTACTTAAATTTTTGAAAAACTTTAAGTGGCAAAATATGCATAGAACTCAACATTGCTAACGTCAAGTTTCACCAATAACTCGATTTTATTAAAATCAAGTTTTAAAAACAAGGGCATTTTGCTGCATAGTTTGTAAATTAAGGGCTAATGCCCATTTTTCCCCATATTACTTATTCTAGAGATTGTACCACAAAAGCAAAGTGCAGGTGCTTCAGAGTGCAATGCATGTCAGAATATTTGACTCAAATACCATTCACAAGAGGAAGGATGGAACCTTAACTGAAATAGAATTCTTGGAGAAATTACTCAAACTAGATAACTAATTCATCATAAACATGTGTATAGATTATTTCAGAAACCAATCCAACAATGAAATACACTCATGGGCCTTACATAAATGTACACAATAGTACAATTTACGTTAACATTCCATGTAAAGGATGAACAGTTTATCACATGTTTGAACAACCCAACTTTATACTTGCAAATGATTAGAAATCTGCACAAGGAAAGGATATGTCTCGTTAGAATTATAACAAACAATTTCTTTGCGGAAGAAAGTACATAAACTACCTTAAAGATGTTACCGCATAATAACTCATTTAGATAAACACTGAGTTAAGGTATATGAAAGTTTAGTATGCAACTCAACTAATCCTTAATCTAAAGTAATTGGAGTTGGCTGCATGGATCCTTTTAGGTATGAAAGTCTAGTCATTTAAGTAAATTTAAAAAGAGAGAGTCTTCTACATAGGCTATAACAGACATCACCATAAGCTAGGATTAACTTTCAATATCAAGGCAATATTTGTCCATTGAAGGTGCTGCATCTTAGAGTAATAACACCTCCTATTGCAGAGTCCCAGGTGACGTTAGGTATGAGTATCACAGTAGGGCTTCAGAAGATGCTTTATGCGAACACCAAAATTTCAAATCAGTGAGATGTTAACGAGCTGTTGTTCTTTGTCTCACAACTTATAGTTGATAGCCATGCCATTGACCAGCGTACATGAAGAACACACACCTGAAAAGGTTCACCATGAATAGGTCCCACATAAAAGATCTCTGGTTGTTTTATAAACCTATCCAAGATATTTCCTGAGAAAATTTTAACCTCGTTTCTTTTATTATTTATCTTTGTGGTAGAGACAGTCTGGTATTAGAAATGTCAACAAAAGAATGCTAAGAATCATTCAATACTGATAATCTGATATTATAGAATAGTTTCTTATCCAAAATATATATATATATATATATATATATATACTGATATTATAGCAGTATAAATAAGCATATAAATGTGGATGTGCAGCTGTTTAAAAAAATATAAATATTGCTGATGAACTCTAGCTCAACTTGCCAGGTGGAGGGGTGAGGTTGTGGGTTTAGGACCCGTTGGTACATGTATAACTTACCAATAAAAAAAGTATTAACTATTAATTTCAGATCCCCCCAAAGCCTTTTCCAATATAAATCAAAATAGTTGGTGCAAGAGGATACCTGAATTTCATTCCAACTATCTCTCCAACTCAGATGCCTCTTCCGAATCAGACAAAGGTAAGAGAGTGCAGATCCCAAGCATATGTCCATTTAGACACACATAATACTCAATGCAATCCTCATATGAACCCAATCTACAGCTGGCACTTTGAGGTATCATCTTAGCTTGCAGCATGTTCCACAACTTTGCCTTACAGTAAGGGCACACCTCTGTTGGATGAAGCCGGGCTTCCCTTTTAATTAGCATCTTCCGGACCTTCGACATTGAGAACGACTTGAAAACTCCGCGAAAGAATCCCACATCCCCTTCCTCCCCTTGATCAAGATGTTCACAAGGATCAGACACATACAAAACATCTGTTCTGCATTGTGGCAAAAGGAAACTCTTCCCTGATGTCCTAGAGAACCGGGTCCTATGAACAAAATGGCCTGGAATTTGAATGCTATTGAAAAGGCCACCCTTCTTACATCCTGAACAGTAAATAAGAAGCTTCCCAAGCGCTCTCCAGTTCCCATCTACACTGTGACTCCCATTAGATTGCAGATCAAGCATCATCTTTGGTGCTCTAGTTCGGCAAAACTCCTTCCATAGTACTCTCTTAGCTAGATCATCAAACCACTTGCATGCACAGGACAGAGCAGCAATTAGCTTAGGATTCCAGTTCAACTGTTGGAATACTAGGAATATCACATCTTCACTTAGATGCCCTTTTGTGCATTGACAGCTTGATGAGTGTATGCAACGGTACTGCTTTGTTAGAATCATTGTCAGCCACCTATTAACAATTATCATAAATCCTTGTCATACACACAATGAAGAAAAGTTGCTTAGTTGATATTTTACACTGATGACCAAGTTTTTCAACCAGACAAAAAGATCCAAACAAAACATTATCCAAATGGAAGGACCTAGCCTAGAACTATGCAATTTATAACACCAGAAGCTAAAGGCAAGAACATAGTTCCAGCAGTCACATTTCAAGCACATAACAAAAAGCAATAACATCATGCAGCCATTCAAAGTATACTCAAACTCAAGAACAAAGAGCTATTCAAGGCATATGATTCAAAAGTTTCACCTTCCAACGTAGTACCTACATAAGAAGCAAGTCTAAGTCATAAACTAATAATGACAGTCTATTTTAGAAATGCTAGAGAATGTTGCAGCAACACACCTTCCCCAATTCAAAGTTGATAAGAAAACTTGTATGAGGAAATATTTTATTTAATAGGTGGAGTTTCTCCCCCATCCTTTGATTCATCAAAATACTAAGAGAACAGGGAAGGAGGAGGGGGAAGAGAGAAGAAGGGGGAGGGGGGGGGGGGGGGAGGTGGGTTCTCCCTATTGTTTACGCCCCACAAATGCAGATATGAAAAAACACTATATAAGAAACGATAAAGTTGATGAGAATAATAAAATATCAGACAATCCTACAGCTCCATGGTAAACTAGAAATGTAACTTCTTGCCATATGGATCTTATTCCATTTCTTTATGGACCTCTCTAATTATCCATAAAAAGATCGAATCCATGTTCATGTAGACATAAATTGAAGGCTATATAACATCTAAATTTGTTGCTAGCAGCCACAAAAATGGTGAGCTCTTATGCATATTTGATGAAGAGTATCTACCAGGCAATAACCTTAAGGTAAAAACATAAAGTCTATCAAAGTCCAAAAATAAAGTATATGAGAGCTCAAAAGGGATTTTTGAGCCCCACACAGCAATAACATGATTAACTCACACGTAGATTACTTCTCTTACTAGCATAAGCAATGATGCAATCCAATAAAATCTCAATAGAATAGGACCCACCTTTAAATTCTTCAAATTCCACAATGGCCACCGATTATGAAATTTCCAAAAGCAACCTGGCTTATCAAAAAACAAAGAGAGAGCTTAAACTCGTATGTGAAATGGGTAGCTTTGCATTTGACTAGAATTTAGTTGTAACATATATCAGAACATAAACCAAAATTTTACTCACTAAACCAAACACAAACAATTCAAAGCCAAAAAAAGAAGAAGCATTTTTGTTCTAATTTACACTAATCCAAACATTTTCAGTCACACAAAAGAATGAACTTATATTTCAGTTTATTTTCTCAATGCATGCCATACACTTGTAAAATTCCAGATCCACAAGCCCTTCACATCAAAATTCCAAGCAATTAAATAAAATTAAAAAAAATTAAAAAAAAAAAAAAACCCCACATAAAGTCTCAAACTTTACAGTTTCCCTAGACACCCAGAAACGAAAAATGAAGACTTTACAAAACCCTAGAGCCCAGCAAAACCAAACAAAACCATAGAAGCAAAAGAATCTGAAACTGGACTAGATCGTAATTAAGAAGAAATCAAAGACCCAAAATCCTCACCTCAGCTTATACTCCCAGAAAGCCTAGCAAACTCAACCCTCCACAAATGAAAGTTCAACACAGAGTTTAATAGTCATAAAGAAATAAAACAGAAAATTAAAAATTTAAAAAAAAAAAGGGGAAAAACAATAAAACAATTACATATAAGAAAGAAAAAGCATCTTGGAATTTGGGGTTCTTTAGGGGCAGAAGAAGAAGAAGATAAAAACAGTCACAACACAACAGCGGCACCGGAACTGAAAAGGAAAGCAAAAACGCAGAAAATGGGACTCCGAACGAAGAGAGAGAGACGAAAAGAAGAAGCTTTTTTTTACTTTATGTTGTCTGCTTCCAAATAGAAGAAGAAATTTACTGAGAAGGTTAAACATACAGTGCAGCTGTTTTGTTAGTCGAAGGACAAATGAAATTTGGCCACGTACACAGAGTTTGTGGCTAGAATTTAATAGTGGGACCACATGAATCTCACCTGTCATTCAGATAGTGGAGGGTCATTTTGAGAGAAGATAAAGGTAGTGTCTGTCAAGTATGGAAGTAGTGTTTTTACTGTTGGTAATTTTTAAATTGAAAAGAAAGAGCAAATTGTTTTGTGTCGGGACCTTTAGGGGTATATGTCAGAAGACAATTCTGTCCGGCCAGAGATTCTTCTTTTTTGGAGTGTATACGTGCCATCCATTTATTGGCTATCTCTCTCAACTTGTTTATAATTATCATACCATTCTCTCTCAACTTCAGAATGGTCTGTACTCTGTTGTAGGAAGAGATGTTACTGAACGACCGTTGTAGATAATTATTTGTAGCCAATTTTTTTTTTTTTTTTTTGGCTGAAGATTATTTGTATCCATCTACTCCCTAAGGTAAATTCAACATATACATATATATATATATATATATATATACGGCCTGTTTCGTACGTATGTTTAAACAACAGTTTTCAATTTTTTTAAGACATACATGAGTGAAAAAGTGTGTGAAAATACATGTAATGTTGTTTAAAAACTAAAAATATGTGTTTAAACTTGCATACTAAATAGAGCTTAATACCTTTAATCTATGAAGTTTCATACCCTACAAAATAGAAACATTATTGAGATTCATCCTATGAACTTATCTTATTATATATTTGTTTGAACTTTGAACTCGTTACAAAAGATCCTCCTTACAACCCATTGAAGGTTTATCTCTCTATTGTTACTTCTACCTTACAAAATGCTTTTATACATTGGACATTTTAATACGAATAATGCTTTCATTGCTTTTTAATTATTACACTTAGTGTTAGCTCGAAGATATGGAAAGCAAGCAAGGTAATATGACTGTGAAATTGGATATGAGTAATGTTAATGATTGGATTAAATGAGATTTCCGTTTTTCAATCCCTACCTACATATATCATTAGTTGCTTCATGGTGACATTTGGATTGTGTAAAGATCTACAACGTATAATATGTTCATATTAGTGGGGGCAATAGCGCAAGATGAAAATCTTATTAATTGAATTAGTTGGGAGAAGGTTTGTAGGCCTAAGGAGTGTGGACAATTGGGTTTTTCGAGATATGGAAGGATTTAACACTTCAGATATGGAAGGACGAAAAAAAAAAAAGATCTTCAAAGGGTTATTGGGTTATAGACAACCAAATAAAAATAAAATCATAAAAATTTAGTTCACAATCATATTCTACATTCTATTTTTATATTATGATTGCAAGTCATTTTTGCATTTCTAATTGTCCCATAGAAGATGAGTAAATATATTTAGATGAAATGCGTGTCTTGTAGAGCTTGTATGATATGATCCAAAATTATGTGCAACTAGTTGCTAACCCGTACAATGCACAGGAAAATTACTAAATATGAAATCTAATGAATGCAAAATACCATTTAAGTTAAAAGACAAATATTAGTGAATGTCGATCCTTATCTATTTGTGTTACATCTAGTGTTTCATATCTAAATTATTACAATACTACTTGTAGTAACTAAAGCTCACAATATAAGTATATTATATGAGGCCAAAACTTATACTATCTTCAAACTTCCCTTAGCCTTACAGAGTCCCTAACAAAAAAAATTTTGTATTGAATTTTATTTCAGAGGACTTATTCAAAATTATTTGAATTAAACCTCACAAATTAGAAAGAAAAATAAATAACATTACAACATTGTAACTGATTAATGTATACCAATTTAACACAATAAATTACTATCAGTAATTTAGAAAGAAAAAATTAACAAAATTAAAGTTGTTACCCATTTCACCTAAAACTTTTCATATTCTAAAGTTGTCAATCACCTATTAACAAATAACTATTAATATAAAATATTCATTAATTACTTCAATACCGCAAGTTGTTTATATTGTAAAAAATTTGAGAGAGTGACACAGTAAGCATCTTAAACTCTTTCTTGCTTGGATCTTATAAAACAATATATATATATATATATAGAGAGAGAGAGAGAGAGAGAGAGAGAGAGAGAGAGAGAGAGAGAGAGAGAGAGAGAGAGAGAGAGAGAGAGAGAGAGCGATGGAGACAGTACATGCCATTAAAGAGACAACCAATAATGATAGTGTTGGAGGCAAAGTAAAAGATTAAAAAAATTGAAGAAGCAAGCGGTTTGGCTAACATACTAGCTAGTTAATTTATATCAAAAGATAAAAAAATCTTACAATAAAATAGAATACATAAGTAAATAAATATATGTGATACAATTAGATAAATAAAAGGTTTGTCAAGATGATCAAGTTTGACAATGAAGAATAAGCAACAACTATTGATGAGGGTAATCTCTATCTTAAACTTGTGATAATGATGAAGATGCAACAACTACTAATTATGCAGATCTAACATAATCTTATTTTGGGAAAATTATTAGGTACTCCCGGAGTACCATAAATGCGTACTCTCTCTTTCACATGAATGGTGGGTCCCACCATGAATTTAATTAGTGGGATCCACCATTTATGTGAGAGGAGGGAATATGCATTTATGGTACTCTGAGAGTACACAATAATTTTTCCCTTATTTTGATTCAACTACAACAAAAATAACAATAATTACCATAAAAAGATTATATCAAAAAACAATCTTTTATAATATAGCCAAGAGTACAATCAAAGCAAATAGAAGGAATTTTTAATCTATTTCAATGATGAAGGAGGGATTCACTTAAATGAGGAGACCAAGAAAAAGGGAGAAGTGTCATGTTATAAGTATAGTATTGAATTTTAAACTCTATAATTCAAATTGATAACTACTAAAATACCTTAACAAATTGAATTTTTGCAATTATGGATTACATCATTCAATTGAATTTCTATAGGCATGGATGCTACTAAAACTCTATCATTCAATTTTCTAACTACTAAAACTCTATTACACGGATATTACTAAAACTCTAGCGCACGGATTACACAATATAAACCAATAATGTTACCGTCTTAAACATATAATAATAATAAAAATAATAATAAAATAAAACCAAATCAATTTAAAACATAGAAACAAACAATCATATATTAGTACAAATACCCAACCTAAATACATAAAAACTCATATATGACCCGCAACACAAAAAAAGGTAGTAACAAAATTATATATATATATATATATATATAAAATAAAAACAGCAATAAAAAAGAACAACACTATTAATCTAATCCTTACGTTGAATTATTATGCAGACATCCACAAGAATTTAGATCAAGAGCAACTGGGATTTAGAGATACATAAACTAAATCATCCAGCTTTTTAGTATTAATATAGTGTGAGGAGAGGAAGAGATAGAGATAGAAAGCCAAAGTCAGTTAGGAAGCTGAAGGGTTGTCGTTTGATATTGTAACCATGGAACACAAAGGGTTGCTGTTTAAAATTTTAACCTTAGAATACAAAGAGTTGCCATCTAAAATTGTAACTGTGGAATACAAAGGGTTGGGAATTATTTTCTTTTTATTAGTATTTTTAAATTTAAGAAAACTAATTTTAAATTGTAGGACAAATTCAGGAAAAAGAATGGGAATGATGTGGCAGTTGATGTGGCTCAATCTGAGCGTAGCAACATTAAATACTACGCTTCAGCTTTTAGTAATATATGGATTCGAGAATAATCGTTAGTGTTACTTTGAGTATTATCTAACTGATTTTTCCTTCTAAAAGATCATGTCTTGTTAGGAGCAATGAAACATGGGAATCTATCACTTGACCTCATTGTGGGGTCTTCTAGTGTCACAGACATATATCTGTGTCTGGAGATTTAAATAAAATGATCATATAAAAAAAAAAAAAAAATATATATATATATATATTTCTTTGTGGTTAAAAAAAAATGCTAACAAATAGATATTAGTTAACATTTTAATCTAAATCTTCATATGAAATGAAATTTTAATTTTTTGAATCATACATATAGGAAAGCAATTTTTTGTGCAACTAAAGAATACCTTCAAAACTTGCTACAAAATTATATATCCATATCTATATATGATTAGTATGTAATTGGATTATGAAAACTCTTAAATTACATTGGAAACTTAGTGAACCAAACACGAATTTTATATAATACAATAACATCAGGGAGAAAAAAACTAAATTGAAGAATAGAACACAAAATATTTCAAAGTTAAAACTCAGAATAGAACTGCATATGCAATTCCAATATGGAGCAACAAATATATACTAATTAAACAAAAAAAATGCTTTACTAGTTCATCATTTGTATTGCAAACTCATTAATTATTCCAACAACTTCTTTTATACCTACATCTAAATCTTCATATGAAATGAAATTTTAATTTTTTGAATCATACATATAGGGAAGCAATTTTTTGTGCAACTAAAGAATACCTTCAAAACTTGCTACAAAATTATATATCCATATCTATATATGATTAGTATGTAATTGGATTATGAAAACTCTTAAATTACATTGGAAACTAAGTGAACCAAACACGAATTTTATATAATACAATAACATCAGGGGGAAAAAAAAACTAAATTGAAGAATAGAACACAAAATATTTCAAAGTTAAAACTCAAAATAGAACTGCATATGCAATTCCAATATGGAGCAACAAATATATACTAATTAAACAAAATTTTTTTTTTACTAGTTCATCATTTGTATTGCAAACTCGTTAATTATTCCAACAACTTCTTTTATACCTACATCTAAATTTGGTCCAATAGGTCAAATAATTGCTCAATAGATATTATGCTTTCCATATCTATAAGCTTAGATATTACCTTTTCATTAAGCAAGGATTTTCGACAACTAAAAGGCTGCATTTGGCACAACTTCATATTAGTATCTAGCTCATTAAAATATTGATACTGAATTTAATATCATAAATCTTCAAACTTCTTATCACTAAAAAAAAAAAAAAAATACTAATATCAACTAAAGTGGAGGGAGGGGGGAGAAGAATATAAAAAATCTAATACCACAAATCATTAGATTAAACAATTAAAAATAATAATGATACTTTTTGTCATTTATATTTTTTAGAAAATTCAAATTTAGAATAAGTACTATCAAGTATCAACCCAAACCTATCTTTTCCCATTTTTAAGTAAGTGCATTGAAATGAACTAAATTGGACTGAATTGGACCAAATTGGACCAAATGGAACAAATAGGCCAAATTGGACTGAATTAGACGAAAATGAATAGAATTGACCGAAATGGACCGAGGTAGACCAAATGGATCGAAAGAAAAGTATGAAAGAAGTTCTTTATAAATGAAAGTATATGAATGGTAAAAGCAACATATACGTAAAGTTAAAATCGTTCAAGATATTATTAGGAAAAAAAAAAATCCATCCTAAAGTCAATCAGTTAATATATTTAATATTATCAAAAAGAAATTAGAGGAACAAATCAAAAAAAAAAAAAAAATGGTGAAGTGGCTGATGATGTGGCTCAATAAGAGCATAGTAACATAAAATTTTCTGCTTCAATTTTTAGATATTGTATATATATAGGTGTTGAATTTCTATCATTTATGGGCTAAACTCAAAATTCTGCTCAAGCAAAAGTGATTTAAAAATCCATTGGAACATTTGAGCCTTTAATTCAATGAAACATCGAAACTATCAAGCTATACTCTTTTGGAGAGAGAGAGAGAGAGAGAGATTGTAAAATCGGGACTTCAAATCATGATTTTAGTTAAAAACATGTGTAAGAATTATTACTTTTATACATAATACACTGCCCCCTCACAAAATGTGTCTCCCAAAATGAAGGACGGGAAAAAGTCAATTATTTTTCTTTCATCTAAAATAGGAGAGGATGCATGGTGCAATTTTTTTTTTTGAAAATGAAGACCGTGAAATATCATTAAAATCAGCCATAGTCGGCGAACAATACAGAATGGAAATGTGGAGGAACATCCTCCATCCACACCTTAAAACCTATGACATGTCTTGCATGTTTTGCTGTTATGAGCAACAGCGTTGCCAATTCTACGAGTATGGGAAAAAGTAATACAATTGACATCTGTTAAGGTTTTGGCCGAACCTTAAAACCTATGACATGTCTTGCATGTTTTGCTAAGTTATGAGCAACAGCGTTGCCAATTCTACGAGTATGGGAAAAAGTAATACAATTGACATCTGTTAAGGTTTTGGCCGAACCTTAAAACCTATGACATGTCTTGCATGTTTTGCTAAGTTATGAGCAACAGCTTCTTTTGGCCGAAGCAAGAATGTGGCCAAAAGAAGATAGGGAGTCATCTTTACTTTTGAGAGCTTTTATCACCACTTCGGAGTCACCTTCCAATATGTAGTTGGCGAAACTGAGTTCATGAGCAAATGAGATTGCCCGTGCCGCTGCTAGTGCTTCAACCAGGTCGGAGGAAAAAGGCATCTGGATCTGTTCCAATAAGGATGCAAGTGTACCTGTCCATGGTCATTACGGATAACAACACCCAAACCGGCTTTGTTAATATCTTTGAAAAGTGCCCCATCAAAGTTGATCTTGAGTGAGTTTGCTGGTGGTGGGATCCAAGTAACCCGGTTTGTGCTAGATACCGTGGCTTGAAGTTGTTGGACTCTGTTTGCACGATGGAAAACAGAGAGGGCTTGCCGAGCATTTGGAACGACCTGGGCTATGGGGTAAACATTTTGCTGCACTCTAATCTGGTTTCTACGGGACCAGATAGTCCACATTGTTACCACCATCAACTCCAGATTTTTTTTCTCTTCGTTGGCAAAGAGTAGCAGCTCCTTTGTGTCACGGAAGGAACGGTTAGAGATTGTGGGTTATGTAACCACCCCTCACCGTAAATGACAAATTTAAATGGAGAATGTTACTCTCGTAACAAGTCAATCCATAAATAGACTGTTAGAAATAGTGGGATTATTTTAATTGAAGAGTGTAAAATTGGATCTTGGACTTAGTTATTGGCTTGTCATATAGACGACTTAGTACGCAACTGTAGGTATCGGGCATTGTTTAATAACATTATGAAGCTAAAGCCACAGGCCCACAGTAGTCAAAGGATTTATATTATTTCAATGGCTAATGTCATGTCTCATTTCCTCGATAGAATGCGTAAGCCTCACCATTGTGTTCAGCCTTTTCACAAGCACTTTGCAGTTTGCACATTCCGGTAGCTCTGATAAGTTTCTTCAGTCAGGTTCATCATTGCTTTACTTGAACTTTCCTGAATCTTCTGCGTCAATGCTGACCTTACCTATTCTTCGACTTCAAGTTTTTTTTTTTTGATAGCATTGTTCTCTTTTGGGCATGACATGCTTTGTGTTTGCCTAAATAGCATGTTTCCTCATTTAAAGTAGATGAATCTTTGAGATGATGAATGCAAATTTTCTTTCGGACTAATGGACTATGGCTATGGCTTTAATATAAGATCATTGACATATGAAGAGAAGAAACAGATATATCTTATTATATGTAATTGGAAAAATGAAACATCGACGACAGAAACAGAATATTAACTTGGGGCTCAGCGCTTGTGACATGTTATTATCAAGCAAAGACTTGTTTGAAGTTTGAACAAATAATGCCTGCAGGACTTTCATGTTCATAGTGTGAAAGCTTAAGTATAATATTCTGGAGATGAATCTGCTTGAGATCATTTCCACTTACTCGTCCAATAACAAGGTTTCCAATAATAGCATTTTCATTTTCTTATTGTACCTTTTCTGATGGGTACGAAATGAATTTCTTTTTTGTTAAACAAATGGTAATTGTGAACAAGAAAAGTTTCCCCATATATAAGGCATCCCCATGCCTGGAAACCTAGTGCCAATGAGCTCTACCATGTCAAATGTCACCTCTTCTCTTTGTAAAAGTAAGGTAGAGGATGAGGTCATGGGTTCAAGATCTGCTAAGTGCGTAACTTACCAATTAAAAGAAGAACAAGAACAAGAAAGTACAACATCTCACCCAGAGCATCCTTGACATCAGGTGACACCAAATATGCAAAAACTATGCTGCCTGAACAAATTCAGACCATTGCCAAACAAATGGAAATGACCAACCAAAACAAAGCAATCTTGAACAAATTAAATAACATTAAAATACTGCCATTCATCATATTCGAAGAAGGAAAAGAAAAAGTCTAAGAAACGCACATATACAATCAATTCTTAAACAAAAAGGAAAAAGATACAACTAAATGATGAACAATTGTATAGTTTTTTTTTCTCCCACTCAAAGAGTAAAGTACATGAAGTCAAGGATATGCTGGATTTATTCACAAGATACAAATCAATCACACAAGGTATGAAATTCAAAAGGAAAGCAAGAAGCAGCATACCCTTCAGAAACATGTATATGAAGCATGTTAAGATCAGTACACACCACACTCTCCACTAAACTCTACACCCAGGCCTGTAATGTCAATTGTAGCAATCTACTATTATGCTGCTGCAGCTTCATAAGCTTGTTAATTCACTTCTCCATTACAAGCTTAGATTTATTTTCCTATCATTCCTTTACAAAACAACGAAGTTACAGAATGTTAAATTTTTTTTTTCTTTCTCTAAAACTTAAGCAACAACGTTTGCAGGTTTTTTCTCTTGGAGGGAGATCACAGTTTCAAAAGCACCAACCAAGGCCTTAACCTTGCTCTTCCGGGCTTCAACAAGTTTACTTGCCGTTTCTTCTATTACATTATTAAACAAACCCTGAGCATCTTTCTTCCCCTGCATATCTTGATGCCTCAAAACAACTTTTGGTGGATCAGCTTCCATACTCTTTGTGTCACCATCACCTCTACCTGTCCTTTTAAAGCCTCTCCTTCGGGCATTGGCCTTGACAATTTGGTTCTCCCCCAACATTCTACCTTGCCTAAATTTGAGCCTCCTTGGACTGTTATTTGCAGACTGAATATCAACCACCTTCCCCTGCCTGAACTTCAATTTTGAAGGTTGGGAATTTTTATCTTCAGAAAAAACCATCCCAGCCTTTCTGGGCCTCCCTTTGTATCCCTCTTCCAAGGTGTCTGCTTCTTCAGTATCCTCAAGTTCACTATTTTCCAAGGGTGAGTCATCTTCTGCTTCACTCATTGTATATTCAGACTCCTCTTGATATTCTTCTTCATGGGTTGAAGAAGACAGAATATTTGGGAGGGATGTAGACTTCAGTGATGATGATAGAGCATGTGACAGTTCAATTGCAATTCTTTCATTTTGAGCAGATTTCAAAGGTTTGTTCTCAGTTTCCACCTTGATGACATACAAGGTTTTCTCTGGGACCTCTTCATTGTTGGGTTGCTTAGGTTCAGCTTTTCTAATCTTGTTCTGATTCATAAGGGGAGACACAACTTTCTTGTTCCTGAGCTTTCTTTCATTTGAATTTGCAACTCTATTGACAGAAGAATTTGATGACAATGAGGCTCGTGTGGAAGCCAGGCCTTTCTTTACAGCTACTCTATTGACAGAAGAATTTGATGACAATGAGGCTTGTGGGGAGGCAAGGGCTTTCTTTACAGCTACTCTATTGACAGAAGAATTCGATGACAACGAGGCTTGTGGGGAAGCCAGGGCTTTCTTTACAGCTACTTTTAAGGTCCCCGTCATCTTGCCAATCTTGACATCACTCTTTCTTAGGCCACTTATACCTCCTGAGGAATTAGGAGAAGACATTGGTTTCACTGCCACAGATTTTGGCTTCAAAGGGGTAGCATGTTTTGCGGACAAGTTTAAATCTTTAGCTTTTGATGAACCTTTTCTCGAAGAAGCTTCCACCTTTTTGGGAGACGATGACACTTCTGCCTTCATGGGTTTTTGGGTATTAGATTTATGTGTGTTTGAATAAGGGGAAGATTTAAACTTGACCCCTGACATCTTCTTCCTCTCTGTCAGAAATTTACTTTCTCCAGGATTTTTGCTGCCAGGTGATTTTGTTGACACTTTCTGTTTAATGGTCTGAGGAACATCAGATAAATGGGTTTTGGAGTCAGGTGAAGGCTCGAGCCTGACCACTGTCATCTTCTTCATCTCTGGCAGATCCACTCTCACTAATGGGTTTTCGCTGTCAGGTGGTTTTTTTACAACTTTTTTCAGTATAGGACATCTTGCCTTTCCTTCAAATGCATGTTTCCTCCCATATTTACAAAAATCATGACAGGAACCAGTAGACACCCTGAGATAATGAGGAACAATTTCTCCACTGTTTAAAGAGCTTGCTTTTCCCGTAGAGTTTCCTCTCAAACTATTCCCATTTGGCTTAATTGTCTCTGGGGTCGCTGGTAAATTGACATTCTCCTCAGCCATCAGGTAGGAAAGAGATATACAGAACAAAACTCACAAGAGAAAACCCTGATAGCCAACAGAAAGTATATTATATTAAGGCAAAGGAATAATACATGAAGAAAAATCAACTAAGCTAATTGAACAGGATATGATTGTGGTCAAAGAAGAAAAGTATATATATGTTGCATTAAAATAGAATATACATACCAAGATCTAGTCAAAATTTTGAATTATAGACAACTCCAAGCAGGAAATATTTCCACAAGATCTTTAACCTGAAAACAAGAATAAAAGATAACATTACATCTATGAAGTCATCTTATAAATTAAAACAAATATTGTGTTTTAAATTTTGAGGAGATTAGATACCAAATGAAAAAGGTAATAAAATTATGAGCTTCCAAAAGAAGAAGAAGGAGAAGAAGAATAAGAAAGCTGTAAGCATTCAAAACCAATTCTATATTATGGCTGAAAATTTTCCCAGAACACTAATAATAATAAATACTTCTTGTATCTCACTTCTGAATTAAATATTCTAGTTGGCAATATCAATGGAAAAAATCAAACACCTCTGGCACATTAAATCTTAAAAGTAGATATCAAAGGAAATTTACATCGTTTTCTCTTTCAATTTCATTTTTTTTTTCTGCCCAGTCTCTTTGGACCAAAGAAGAGCACAATAGACACTTAATTCTTGTATGATCAAGTATTTACATGTAGCGTATCAAAAAAAGATCAAGTATTTGAATGTAGAAACAAATGAGTAAGCGGAAAGTAATATTAAACAGAAGAGATAGACAAATGGGATCCTTTAACAACCGCAGAAAAAATCATTAAAAATCAAGAACAACTCAAGTATCAAAACGAACACCTCAAATATCAATCAGTCCCATATAACAATATAACCCACTAATAAAATGTTGGATCCATCATAATTCTGCAATTTTCAAGTCCCCTACAGTATAACACATTACAAATAGTTCCACAAACTCCATTGGTTTAATGAAAGGCAATTCTTCCTAAATAATTGAATTGAATTCTCAGTGAAATGAACATCAAAAGATTCATTTCTTTTAACAAATATCAGGGAAAAAACAACAGAAATTGAAACATTCATCTTAGGGGAAACAAAAAATATATATGCATCTTTGGTTGCATTCTAGGGAGCAAAGAAGTCGGTGTTAAATTTAACAAATACCTATCAATGAGAACTGTGCTACACCAACGATATCACACCCAGACCAACACAAATCAATTACCAAAATATGATTTTTCTTCAAACCCATCTCCAGAAATCAGAAAGTGATCACAACCCACATCACAATATCATTAAAAAAAGAACATAAAACAGCTGTTCATAGCAAGAGTCAAAGCTAAGTATATCCTTCAGAGAAGACAAAAAAGAACCATTCTACAAGCAAAACCCAATTCCAAAAACCCCACAGAGAGAGAGAGGGAGAAAGAAAGACCAGATTGTCAAGAAAACGCACCCACAACACGAAACCAATAGTGCAGAAGCGGTGGTGCCTTGTCAAAGCTTTATGTACACCCAAACCCACCATCAAAATCTCAACTTTCAGCGAACCCATGTGTGTAAAGGACGAAAAGAAACAAAACACATGAAATTCTATAAATAAATAAAAGGCTTTATAAGTGGGGCAGAGAAGGCAGAGCCTGACCCTGAAAACACGTACAAAAACAGATATACACAATACAGAAGATACTTCTTTTATAGGTTGCCTCAGCTAAAAAGGCTGCTTCAACAAGAAAGCGAAGAAAAAGCAAAACCGAAAATATATGAATGAACGCAAATAAGGCCTACCTGAAACTGAAAGGGAACGATCGTAAGAGAGAAAAGCCACCCTCTTTTCTTTTCTTTTTTGCTTTATCTATAATAAAGAAATACTACTATTATATATATTTTTGGGATTTGCTTAAAGAGATCGTGCAAGCAAGCAACTGTTTCTGTTGATATGCTATGCTATAGCTTCTTTCTATTTTTCTGGTTGGGTGGCGTTTTCTTCTCTGCTCTGCTCTTCTCTCTCTCTCTCTCTCTCTCTCTCTGCGCGTATGTTACAGAATCCAAGACACAGAGAAACAGGTCCCACAGGGTAACTGAAGCATGGGTTTAACTGCTTATGACCAAATTTATAATGTGACAAAGTGTTTATTTCAAGGTTTATTTTATTTTATTTTTATTATTATTAATTGATAGTTGCCGAGTGAGAATTGAAAATATCTTGAAATATCATATACGTTTTTCTTTAGAAAGTTTTTTATTTAAAGGAAAGTTACCATGTTTTTGGTATATCTAGATATTTAGTATGTGTTATATCTATTTTTTTTTTTATAGGAATTGTTAATTAGATTCACCCTTCTACCATATACATAAATATTATTCACACATTTTATGTGCATTTCTAATCATTTTTATTTTTTTACTATAACTGATATAAATAATTAAATATTAAAAAAAAGTTAGGGACATAAATTTGTAAAGAAAACTCTATATTTAGGTGACCATAATGACATTTATCTGTTAGGGGTTAATATCTTAAAAGTAAATAAAAATAAGTTGGATGGTGAAAATTTTGGTGGATGACAACTTATCTTGAAGATGAATATGAATTTTGTTTTGGAGGATTTTCATATTTTTATTGGCATAATCTATTATTAATGGCTTGAGTTTTCAAGAATGGTAGAATGATTATATATGTTATCATCACATGATGTTGTAAAATAGTTTATAACTTTAGCATTTTCTTTTAAGGAGAATTTTAAATAAAAATTATTTCCAAAAACATTTTGCCGAACATACTTTCCACATCAATTTTGGTTTTTGTTACCGTTGATTCGTTGAACCTTAATACTGATACAAATACTATTAGTTCATGTTAATTCACATATATATCATATAGGACTATTTATCTGTATTTTAAAAAAATCTGTATTTAGAAAAAAAGACAAAGAGATTGTTTTAGAAATATCCCACACTAGAACCTCTGAAATTTGTTTAATTAATGGCTTGTTTGGATAGAGGGGGGAAAGAGTGGGAGTGGAGATGAGTACAGTAGAGTTGACTAAAAATAAGCTAATTTTATGCTAAATCTACTCTATTCTCCCTCTCTCCTCCTCCTCCTCAATTCAAACGGACTATAAATGATATTTCAAAAAGGTCGTGACAACCATTTTTTTTAGGGTCTTTTTCATTTTTAATTTCGAAGTTACTATTACGTGAGAATAGGGCTTGTTTGCAAATCTAACTAAAGATGAATCTTCAGATCTAAATTAAAGTCAATTTGGAATTAAAAACTAAAATGTCATTGCTGAGATCATTTCATTTTCTTTTTGTAATTAATAGGTTAAAATGCTAGAAAGCTATGTTTTAACATTTTTTAAAGGTGGCCTTTTTTATATTAGAGAAAAATATATCTATTTCTATTTCTAAGATGCTTTCGACATAATTGAAAACAATACATATTTAATTTCTACTCGTCATTATTAAAACAGTTTTTCTTTTTCTTTCTAATCACTAAATGTGCACCTTCATTGTGAAGAAATTGATACGAACCCCATTTATTTTTATAAGAGACGCTGTAGACAATAATCTTTTCCTTCATGACTAAGAAAAATATGATAGACGAATATTTTAACAACGTGATACACACACAGACACACTATATATGAAAATTAAGTTGCACAATGGTTTCATTTTTCCTCCCTAATTAGAGTCAAGCTTTTTATTATATTCCAAAAACTTCTTTTGCAATTGCATTTAGAAGAGTCATTTTCTAGCTGCTGGCATTTCTTAGAAAATAACAAGTGGGAAACATATCTTCTCCCTTCCATCTTTTTTTCTTAAAAAAATAAATTATTGCTTTCTTTTTTTGGTATTTCACACCTTTGATCTTTATATAAAAGTTGAAAATTACAATTTCACTTTATATTAGGGGGGGAAATCACCATTAAAAACAATTGGGAAATTTTATTTCTTATAGTAGGTTACCCTCCCTTTTTTATTTTTCCCTCTTGTTTCAAAAGCAATTTTGCAAATTGAAGACTGTAGTAGTTTAATTGTTAAATTTGTAATACAACAATACAAGGGGGTTGGGGGTTGTAGTGTAAAGGGAAAACTGGGGTAATTTTGGAGGGCTTTCGCAATTTTAAATATATTATTTGGGCGGCTGGTGTCCCCCTCATAAAAGCAAGGTGTGCATATTTACATGCTACCATGTTCTTTCTTATTAAATATTCTTATTTTAAAATATTATACCGTTATATTTATAATTTTTTCCTTTCATATTCTAAAGTTCTTAGGATAATTTTATTATATAGTTCTTAAAATTATATCAATTCATTTTATAATTTATGGAGTAGTTTTCACAAAGTCAACAATATTTATCAATCACTATTTTGACATCTATTTTAATAAAATTTAACTTACTAATTTCAAAATAATTGATATAATCTTAAGAACTCTCAAAGATATTAATTTAAATTGCAAACTCTAAGATTTGAGGCAACATCCTTATAGAATTTAGGGCAGGAAAATTTTTTTATGACTTATTTCATATAATTTGTGATTAGTGCAATATTATTTCTATATAAATTTATCATTAATTGATACTACTTTTATTTATCAATGATTATAATATGTCACTTCAACGAATATAATTTTTTTTAAGAACAATGATGAAAAATTGTATTTCATTTGAACTTATTGTAAATTTTACCATCATTGGCAGTTGGCAATGATAATATTATATTTTGTAACCAAAGTTTCACGGTCTGGTCCTAGCTCTCATTCATGTGGACCAACTTATCAAATTTATGGAACAAACGGGAAAGCTATGGAGAAAGGAAAATAAGTAAATAAACAAACAAATAAAGAAGAAGAATAAATCCAGAACTGCAATTATATATAAAATTAAATTAACGCAATAAATCTTTATATATATACATATATATATTTATATATACAAAGTAGAAATTCTACTATAATCTAATTTAAATGTATATGTATCTGAAACTTCCTTCTGGAGACTTGAATTCCGATCCTTACCCCTCACACTCCATAAACATTTATATGTAACAAATCTTTGATATAGTTTCTTATAAATATTAAAATTTGACCCACTTGCTCGGTAGCAAATTGTGAAATACTGTTATAAAAATACTATATAATTAGGAGTTTGAACAGTTACCTGTTAGTATTTCTTTCTTTAATCAATCCTTAATAACTGAGATAATGTTAGTCACGTTTCAGTTTTTTTAATGCTTTGTCGTAGAGCAAAACTTGAAGAAACAGGATCTCATCAATCAATTTTTTTTTTTTTTTTTTTTTTAAAATTTCCTACGATTGCAATCACTAGGGTAATTAACTAATTATTATTATTAAATAGACAGCTCACAAGTCATACCTCACGGATACTTAAATATTATTAAAAAATTTAATCACTTGCCTAAAACTTAGTTGGCAGCATTTTGAAAGTATATTAGGGAAGAGAAATTCTAAGTTCAAACCAGTAGGAATAGAACTTACCAACAACTTAGATGGCATCATCTTGAAATTTTGAACTTTATTTTTACCTTTTAATTTGACTTCTACATGAATTGTATGCACATTTTTGCCTAGTTTGCTTAATCTATTTCCTTTCAATAAGATCTCCCATTCAAAATTTACTAAGATCCAAACTCCAAATTACTTCGAGTTCAAAGTTTTTCCCCCTAATGTATGGTTTCTCTCTCCTTAAATAGGAGCACATATGTTAAGATTGTAAACTTATTTAACTCCAAGAAAAATTAAGTGACTTTGCCATTGATTATAATAATTATATAGCATTTCGATATGCAATAGTACTGTTTTTTATAGGATTTTTTTTTTTTACTTTTTTTTTTTATGAAACTTTTGTAGGATTTTTTAAACATTGATGACCATGGCAGTTAATTTCACAATCCTACCTAAGATAGAAAAGACCTTTAAAACTATATCATAAAATTCTACCTAAGATAGAAAGGGTCTTTAAAATAGTATAATAAAATCAACTCAAGGATCATAAAATCTTACAAACTATTAAAACGCCTAGTTGTAATATAGCAATAAGATATTACATTATTATTATTTTTTAAATTATTTTTTTATAATTCAATAATTGGGGTGGAAGAATTCGAACATCGGATTTCTTATTTAGAAATACTAAAATATGTCAACCAATTGAGTTACAAAACTCTTAGTCAATCACAACTTTAGTACCCAAATTTAATTATATGGTATATAATATATGATGTTTTTTTTTTTTTTTTTTTGAGAAAGTGTAATATATGATGTTAGTGACCCATCGCACGTAACATAAAAAATAAATTTAGATTATTTGTATTGAATGATGTCATTTCAAAGTTTTTTTTTCTTCATTAATCATGTATTTAATTGGCGTTTACCTAATTATCTAAGGCCAAAGAAAAATCCTTTTTTTTTTTTTTTTTTTTTGAGAATCAAGAAAAATCCTTCTTTATATTACAAAAAAACAGATCTAACCCTGTACATAGCTATAAAGGTATAAAGTTGTACTTTAATTGATGAATAAGACACAATGAAAACACACTTAATTGACTTACTGCTACATCATTATCATCAAAATCAAAAACATGATTGGAAGTTCGCAACATAAAAATCTAGATAACACTTTCTAGTGTCTGCTCCATTTTTAGCATCCAAACCTATGTGGGAAGGACCTTCTTGGCCTATGTAACCATATCGATTTTCTTGGCAAGTTTTAGCCTATATTTTCCACCACCCAAGAAAAAGGAAATACGTGATGTTTGATGTTCAGCATCTCACAATTCACAAACTTGGAGGATGTGAACGAAGGAGAAGGACCAGGTGGGGTTTCCAAGGAAAGTGATACCTTTCTTTGTGGCAAAAAGTCGTGTTCTTTAAGGACGGAGGACCAAAAAGAAGGTGGTTGCATCAGTATGGTATGTGAAGGGCATGCCCGAAAGCTTTGAGAAAGTTGTGACCAAATGGTGATCAGATAAGCAGAAAAGGCAGAAAAGAGACAAAAGAGTAATAGGAAAATCACCTTGGATTCTCACTTTCTCTCTCCAAAGCTTCAGGTCTAGCATGTTCGTCAATATAATTTAATTATTACAGTACATGAGAAGCCCACTCTTATCCATACTTCAAAGTGCAGGGCCACAATAAAACTCAAACTACTTATTTGTCCATTTATTTATCATAAGCCTACCGACATAATTTTTTCAAAGCTGCTGAAAACGGATAGGAGTTGGAGCTCAGTAATTCATTGCCTAATCAATAATTATCAAGGACTTGGTTCAAGACTAGCTCTCCATTGCACTAGATTGGTCACGATGCCAATATGTATCTACTTTTGGCAGTGTCTAGTGCACTAAACCTAAGCTTTACCGAATTATTAATGGATCTTGTTATCGGGTGCCTTAAGGGCAATCATTAAGATAGAATTTTCAATGTAGTCGATTCACTTTTTCTAGATGGTCGAGCAAACTAACTTTTACTATTTATCCTGCTTCCCAATATAGATGGGATTCATTTTATGGTAATGTTAGTGAGTGTCTTAAGGGCACAGATTAAAGACTAATAAATACTAAATTATAAGTTGTAATGCATAATTTAAAAAAATAAATAAAATACACATATTAATAATTCATTGACTTACACGCACAAATTTATTGTGGCAGTGTGTATTTTTTTGGATATATGTGTATAATTTGACTTTAGTTTTAAAAGTGTATAAAAATATTACTCTATTCGTCCCATTTTGTTTGTCTTGTTTAAAAAGTCAAATTTTTTAAGGGAACATCATTTATTGTCTTGTCTACCTTTTAAAAATGTATAAGTTTCCAAAAATACCCTTAAATAAATTTATCAAAAAATTTAATTATTAATAAAATAGGGGTATAATAAGAACATTAGTAAATTAATAACTTTTATTTTTAGAAACAGGACAATATTTTGGGACATATCAAAATGGAATAGAGGACAAACAAAGTGGGACGGAGGAAGTATTTAATAAAGCATTAAATGCATCTTAACCAATGCCCTTAAGACATTCATTAATAAAATCCTTCATTTTATTCTTCTTAACAATTATCTCAAGAGCATCTGATAATATTTTTCATTGTCAATTGTTCTAAGAAACGATCAATTTAATCGATTAATCATTATTCTAGCACATGTCACTTCCTTAAGTTATGAAAAATGTTATAAAGAAGGTTGTCTATTACATTACCATTCATGTATATTTTATCAAATAGAAGAACTCTCCCTCTCCCCCTTATGTTTATTTATATTTATTATAAAAACATATGGTGTGTTTGTGTTTGTGTCCGTGAATGATGCACGTGTCCATCAAATTTTTTTATTTTTTTTATTTTTGGCTGCTTGTCCATCATCAGCAAATTGAAAATGAAATAAAAATGTCATTGTATTTGGTATGAGAATTTAGTTGAGGTGGATGACCGTCCAACTAAAAGTAGGTTTATTAGGATCAAGAAAATCAATGCTTTCTTTCTTCCCAATTGATTTCTTTTTAGACATGTTAAATGGTCATGAATTGCATTCACTAGAGTAGATTTCCTTTTCCTTAACTAGGACAAAGGCTTAATTATTTTGCAGAGAGTAAACGTTGACCAACTGTGTTTACTTCTTGTGTTGAATGTGTCTTCCATTTACCCGCAAAAGGTGTAGAACATGTGTTAGACTTGAACCCCGTGACAGCATAACTATGTTTATCTATAAGCACCTAACTTCCATCAATTTATAATAAGTATTCAACATTCAAGAATTGCTTATAAATTTTATCTGCAGTCTGAAGATTTTATTAAGCCTTTTGAAGGTGTGTAGTAATCAAAATGCCATTGAAATCAAACTTCAAAAGTGTTGAAATAATAATAAACCATGAGTCCATTCTATGTTGCTATTATGTTTATTAAAACAGAACATAAAGCATTAACGACCCAGGCCAGGACCAGTGAAGTAGGAAGGGATATGCACATACTCTTGGTTCTTCTTATGTGGGTCTTTGTATGCAATTATGCAGAGAATGTCCTGAAGCTTTGTATGCTTAACAATGGTAAGGTACATAACCAGGGCCCCCTACCGGAAAGACCCAATGTAGTTGGGCTCCTACCAACTGCTCTTATTCTTTATTTGGTTGGTGGGTAGGTCATGAAACATTGAGAGGACCAGACTTGTAAAGAAGAATTTCCTTTCACAAGCAAAACACTCTCGGTATTGGAACTACTTTTCACATTTCAAATTTAAGAAAACAGAACATTGGTTAAATAACATCCTTATAACCTAAATATACAGGAAAAATTGTAACCCTAAGAGGTGCAATCTTCACAAGTAAATTTTAATTCATTGTGTGTCATCGTTTCCTGCCTGAAACAGTCTTCTTTACGGCTCCCACTGAGACTAAAAACTGATCAAGGGATGATAAGGTCTTCATGTCATCTGGAGGGAAGTAACTGGCGGCCTTTCCCATAAGTGATGCGAAGAGAAGAGAGAGTGAAGGCCATGTGGCATAACGCTCACCCAAGAGGTCATCAAGAAATGCGAATGCAGCTAAGAAATCGGACCTGCTTGCATTTATTGGAGCAGCAAAATGAGCAGGAATTACTCTCTTGAACCTCCAGTCCCGTGCAATGCCATCAATCCAGTCCCTGACCTGAATTTTAAAGCACATTCGATTGTCATACACTCTTTTGTTTCAGTGAAATGACGGTGTACTTTCAAATCACCATTAAAAACTCAGTCACAACACTCAATTCAGTTTCACTACTATAATTTAGTGTGTCCTCATGAAAAACATCCAAGGGTAATTAAAAAAAAAATCCACAAATCCTCTCCTTTAAATGCCTCTTTTGGTTGGTTCAGTTGCAATTAAGTTATAGTATTCAACATCTAGGCATGAGTGGTAGTTCAATGTTTCTTATGAAATGCTAAGGCATATAAACCACCCTGTTATGCATATATTTGGTGTAAAAATGATAGGTAGCCACACTAACCAATGTTTGTCAAAGAGAGGAGCAAAACCTGGCACCCCCATCCAAACCCCCCCCCCCCCCCCAACAAAAAAACATAAAACAGGAAAAATTATCTGCATTGGACTAGGGTAGCTACCTTTTCAGGAACTTTGCTGAACACCAAAGTCTTTACAATAGGTGAAACAATCAACTTTTGTGACATCTTAGCAAAGCTAGCATTAGGCTCCAACAGATTTGATGGACCAAGAAACAAAATTTGTAGAACCATTCGTTCCCACCCTGCACCAAAACTCAAGTCTAACTTAATACTTGTGATAGGTACATACACTTAAGTTGCTTTCACATTTGTCTTAAATCCACTAACAAACACCAAAGAATGTGCTATTTGGATTTCAATAGAGGACTAACCTTTTTGACGGTTCCTCATGTTGTCAACAATTGGTTCCTCTGGAACTTCCTTTCCTTTACTAAGAATTTTAACAGCCAAACCATTCTTTGCAGATGCTAACAAGGATTCTTTACTTATGCACTCTGGTGGCTGCCTCGGTACAAAAATTACAGCATCTGTTACAAGTAGTGTTCTTGAACGCTTATGATAGAATGCTACCTCCACATATGGCCCAATTCCTGAAATACTCCACAAGCAAATCAATTATCACTACTTTTGATTCATGAAAACATAGTTAAGGTAGTTGATGCATAGTTTACATTACCAACTTCTGGCGAGCTTAGAATTTTATGTTCAATCTCATCAGCCCACGGGGTTGATGAGTCCTCATCTTTCAAGGTTTTAGCACGAAAAATACCAAAAAACTCAAGTGGCAAATTCAAGGGCCAACTCCATTGCCTTGGGGCCACCCATACCTGAGCCCGAGGGAACTTTCTAGAAAATGGGCCAACAAATATTTTATGCTCATAAGCAAAAGTAGGCAGGACAATGTATTCTACAGGAGCTCCTAACTCCTTCACAAGCTGGCAAAAGACCAAGAGGTCATCAATAAGACACAAGAAATCCATAGAAATGCAAGATATGCAAAATTTTGGAGGCCAAGACTAAAATAACTTAGATTGAAAGTGTAAAAAAGAGGGATTAAATTAGTATATTGAGGAAGATCTTGTATATGTGATAATTATGACTATTGACTTTTCCTGGACCAGTCAATCTTTCTTGACGAACAATTTAGATTTTAGAGTAGGTATCACGTAAGGGGCTGGTTATATTGCATTTTGGAAATACTTTTCTTCCTTTTGAGAGAGAGAATAGTTAACTTTGTTTTAATGAAAACAGGGAGGCATTATCAAAATGTTTTGTAATTGATGCCCATATAAGTGATTAGGGTCTTGCTGTGCTGATTTTAATGTAAAAAATGTGACCATGATATCTGTTTAAGTGATTAAGATCTTGCTATGATGATTTCAGTGCAAGAAATGTGACCACATTTTATCTATTCACACTCCCTATTTATAAATTATAATACATTGCAATCAACTCAACTAAACAAAACTTTATGTAAAATATTTGGACATAGCTACATAATTCTCTGTTGCCATTTTCCAAAGTGGAGTTCTTAGATAGCCTTGAAAGAATGACCGGTATCATTCAGCACAGACATTAATTTGATAATAAAAGATCCTTTTAAGTATTTAAATTTATTCAACAAAAAATGCTGTAAACAACCCAAATAATAAAACTAATTATTCAAAAATCTGAATTACAAGTAGCCAAGTTTTACATGCCAAAAAAAGAGTATAAGAAATTTTTTATGCATTTGTATTTCAATTGCCACCAATCTTAATAGTATTCATATTATATAGATTAACAAATTTAAAGAAAAAGATGGAACCTGAATACACTCCTTGGTTGGAGCAATCGGGGCATGGACCCATAATCCACCAGATTTGAGTTTAATGATTGTCATTCGAATGTTCGTGGACACACTGCTGAATCCTAATGCTTGCTCTTGTTCGAATAGCCATATGCAGCCCTTCACAGCCTAAGAAAGATATTAATAGAAGGGACATGTTAGTGCATAAAAGCAGAACTTCTAACTACAGTATACATTATCATATGATATGACCAGTTTATTACTTCAAGTTACGGTTTACTTTTCAATTTGGAACTAGGCTCTTAGCATGCTTAATGAAATATCAACCTAGCATTTGAAAACGCAAGCAGACAAGGAGAAGGAAACCATTCTTTGTTTAGGCATATTTGTTCCTTTTTTCTTGTTCATTCCTCTGGTACTGCTTGTATTCAACTGTATCTAATCTATTGTACTTTTCAATCAAGATTGCACCATTTGATACAGATTGATGCAATGATTTCTGATTCAGGATGCTGAACCTACCGATCTAGAAAAATTCTTATCATCCTCATACATTAAAGCATCATATAGAAAAACTAAAGCACACCACGATCCCAACCTATAGAGTTTACTTAGGCTACCATCAAAGGTTCCTCAAAACAAATAAAATATAGAGGCTATACTTAAGGTACCTAGAGAGGTTATGTTAAGTGGTGGCTTTGGAAAAGAAAGTCTAAAGTAAATAGATTTGACTAAGGATATGCATGATGGAGATATAACTAGTGCTACAAGAAATGAAGGCATCACAAATAAGTGTCCTATCACCATTGATTTGCATTAAGTTCATATCTTTTTGCATTGGTAATGAATGAGCTCACTAAAATCGATTTAAGAGAAAGTCCCTTGGTGTATGCCTTTTGAAGTTGATATAGTTTTAGTGGATTAAACAAGACAAGGAGTAAATCTCAAGTTAGAAATTTGGTAGGACGCTTTGGAATCTAAAGGGTTTCGATTAAGTAGGACTAAAACAGAGTACATATACGTTTTTAATAAAAGTAGAAACAATGATGAAGGGGCTATAAGACTTGATGGTCAAGAGGGTAACTTTTGATATCTTGGATCAATAATTCAAAAAATGGAGAGATTGAAGAGAATGTGAACCATAGGATAAGAGTAGGGTAGATGGAGTGGAGAAGCACATCAAGAGTATTGTCAATTGTGTCATCGTAGAATACCTATTAAGTTAAAGGGACAGTTTTATAAGACTTCTACAAGATCAGGTATGCACTATGGGTTGAGTGTTGGGTTGTTAAGAAGCAATATATTCATAAAATTAGTGCAACTGAAATGAGATATTAGGGGTGGCTCCTATTGATACAAAAAAAAAAGGAGAGAGAGTTGCTTTAGATGGTTTGGTCATATTTAGAAGAGAGCGATTAAATGAACAAGTGAGTTGATTCAAGTTGAGGTAGCAAAAAAAGTGCATAAAGAGCAAAGAGTAAATATCACTTGAGTTCTGTCAAGAGCAGGGCAAGGAAGGGAAATTCAACATAACTTTCGTACTATCAGCTTGCATAATAAATTTCCATTGTTATAGAGTTAAAAAGTAAATTTCTGCATCTTAAAGATGATAGATCCTCCATGATTAAAACTTGCTTAGCTGTTTTGACAGAGAATCATTAAAATATCTGGCAATCAACCAAGTGGTACTTGGACAAGCTGTAACCTATGAAAGAAAATGGAAACCACTTTCTATGTATCGGACCAACAAAGTATGCAAGAAATCATGCGCAGTGACTGCAGTGGTTAAGTGAGTTCATAAACCATTTTTTGGAAACTCTATTTCCAAAATCATGTTTAAGGAATAGTAAAAACAATATGTGGTAAGTTGCGATTGGTAGTGTATAAAGTGGAACACAAAAAATGGACGGAAGGATTTGTATTCATGTTTTAGAAGCCTTGAAATACTGGCAAAATCTTACCACATATAGACACCACACTATCTCCCCCTAGTAAAATCATATGCTTGCCAAAGCCATAATTTGGATTAACTAAGCAAGCATAAGGGAAACCATGACAAAGAGAAAAGTGATAAACTGATAATAGACAAATCACAAACCACAGAAACTTATTAGACCACTCAGTTGAACATAAACATATAATACAAAGATCTTAAAAGATAGAAAAACAGTACCCCTTCTTCATAAGTGAAGCCAATAAAGAAACAGCAATCAAAGCAATACAGACAAAGGCAATAAAATGAGACAAAGCCAGCTTGGTAACAATGAGACAAATCCTAAGAAATTCAATATTGGAATCTAATTCCAATAAAATGAAGAGAAAACAAAGAAGAAATTAAGAAAGCTAGCTAAGAGAAACATTAAAATGAATAAAGTGAAGTTGAAGGCAAAGAAGCAGACCTCAGTCCTTAGAGTGCTCCTGTTGAGAAAAGGGCCAAGAGGGAAAGGAAATCCAGTGAAGTTGAAATAAAACCTGCCACCACGATTGGTTGTGGTTGTGGTTGTGGCTGTGTTGGTGGCGAGGCTTGCTGAAGGAACCACCAAACTGATGGCATGATCTGCATCTCTTCTCTTGTTTCTGGGTTTTAGCTGCTTCAAGGAGGACCCACCAAGGAAACTACAATTTGGGTCTCTCAGAGAGACTGGGTTCTGCTTCTGCAAGATAGAGGATTTTGGGGAAGGAACAGCAATGGTTGCCACCATTTTTTTTGAAACCCAAGCCCTCTTTTCTTTACCATAAACTAACCAACCAACCAGTTGGACTAACTAACCAACCAGTTGGACTGTTGGAGTTTGTACACAGCAGAATCTAAGGTTTCAATTCCAGGTTGTGTTTGCGACACGTGGGTGATCTATGTTGGAATGTCCTACGTGGATTTTTAGATTTATTGTGGATGATGGAGGGAGAAAAAAAAGAAGAAGAGATCACGTAGAAATGGAAATCAGCAGAACTTTCTAGAACCGTGATTTTAAATTTTTAAAATTTGTTTTTAACACAATTGTTAGATCCTCAATTCTTCATAAACTGCAACTAAATAATGTTATGGAAACAATATTTTCTTAATTGTCGATATGATTTATTATAATTGGAAAAACATTGCTTTCATTTGAGTTATTACTAACACTATTTTTATTATGTATCAATCACATTAGTAGTTTGTGAAAAAAGTTGTATGGTTTACAACCAAAGCAAAGCATTTCTTAGTATTATTTGCTTCTCGCTCTAAAGATTGAACTTACTTTGCACTTTGCACGTTATTGAAGGAAATGTTATCTCTAATTTTTATTCAAAAGTTTGGTAGGATGTTGAATACATGCATAGCATTACATATTTGCCTTTGGCTTAGGTGGAGATTTGTCTTAAATGTGGAAAAGCAATTGGTTAATGTCTGTGTCTAAATGAGGTCATAGCATCATACCAAATACAATTAAGACCAACAAGAAGCAAATTTTTTTTTTTTGGGCGGACAAGATACATATGGGAAGGCAATGCACACAAGTTTTTGATGCATGACAATCAAGTGGAAAATAAAAGAACAATAAAATTAAAAGATAAACCCTAAACAAGAAACTTAGGCATCAACATCTAAGGCGTTTGGAATTAGTTCCCATTAGAAAATCTCCAATCTAAAATTTCATTAATCAATCGTCTATCCTCGAATATAAAATAGACCAAAAGTTTATACAGAGTTAAAGCTTCTAGGAAGTAAAAAGATGAAAGATAACAACTATTGGAAACTAATTCTAATTGAACTCAAATACTGATCTCTATCTAATTTCAAATCTAACCCTTATTTGAATAAAAATTTACAACTATCCAATTTCCTACGAGATAAATACAAAAATCTGAAAATATAAATTCTAAAATAATTTTGGTTTTGCTCTTACATCGGTTTCTACTTGTTCAATCACTGGAACATTTAGTCAAAATTATAGCAGATATCTTGGAGCGTCTTCAATCTTTTTCTTTTTGGAAAGCCTCTCATCTCATGTACATAGGCAGTGGCACGCAATATATATATATTTTTTTAATTTCCTTCTCTTGCTAGTTGGGCTTGTGATTGTTACTTTCCGTTTTGGGCACCTCAGACGGAGACGGAGATGAGTAGTATTCCCGCTTTGATTATGGAATAAGAATAAAGCTTCTTATTAGGCAAAAAAACAGGGTCAAGATGTAGCACTGTGCTAGCCACAATATTCATGGCCTCCACTAATACAGCTCATTCCTGAATTCAAGGAATTACCAGATTTATACAATGGATATATATGACCTTTTCCCCACACCAGAGCTAGTTGAAGAACCATGGTCAAAATTACACACTGTTCAATAGACAAGCTGTTCAAGGGAAATGTTGTTATACTGCTGCAAATTTTTAATGAACCAATCTTGCTCAGACTAACCAGACATAAAATACAGCAACTAAAAAACAAAACTATAGAATCATCAGAACAGCTTTACCTGTCGCAACTTCAAATTTCATAAATCCAGTTTTACAACATCCACCATGACCTCTATTTTCTTTTTGAAAAGTAAAATAATTTCATTTGAGAGGAGCCAGGGCAAATGCACAAAATGTGCAATAAACCACTCTTAAGAAACTATACTCTAAGAATTAAATGATCTAAAAACTCCAGAAAAGAAGATACAGGGTTCCTACCCAAGGTAGTCATCAAATGATTCAAATCATACAAAGATCTTAAAGCAAATTGCTTAAGAACATGATTTAAAAATTCAACCCCATCAAAAGTTCGACTGTTCATCTCTCACTAAATTGTTCACAATACTCATTGATACAGCTTTCCATTTCTTGAAACTTATGTTACAATAAAATCTTCCTAGCAAACATTCTAGCATCCATTGCAGTCTCTGGCATAACCCAAACCACCCTGAATAAAGTACACACAAATGACCAAATATCCTGAGCCACTGACCTATGCTATGAAGTAGAAGGTGCTCTATGGACTCCCCTCTATTCTTGCACAATCACAAGACCTTGTTTTCAAAGATTGTCCACTGACGACCCTCGGTGATTTGCCCAATATAACATCAAGTAAAACAGGAAAAGAGAAAATAAAAGAAAAGAAGAAGCAACCTTCTGAGGCACCTTAGCACCCCAAATGCTCCTCTAAGGAATAGAACTCCTCTGGACCCTCTCAAAAGATCATAATACAAACTAATTTCAAACTTTCTACAAACTGATCCTCTATTTGACCAGACAGAAAGTTGAATACAACAAATCAAACAAGACAAGAACACAAACAAATCCAGTAAGCTATCATCTACAGCCACAAAGTCATTCAGGAGGTGTAAAATGCAAAGAACTCTGCCTGTGACTTAAACAAATAATTATAAAGAGGACATAAACCAATATTAAGTTGCTTGATCCCAAATCTATCATCAACCAACTATAATTAAATTACATAACAAATATTCCATACAAACAAACACCCAAGCTCTTCATAAATGGTCTTCATGCTAATTACCTATTACAACTGTATAAATAACCTTAGGATATCCACAATCCAACCATGTCTAGGAAAATGAAAATTCAGTTCAAGAATTGGATGCACCAACACTACAAAATTTCAGTAATTAATATCACAGCCATCATACCAGCCAGTTTCTAAAAGCACTAAAAATGAATCTGAAAATGAAAGTCTTGAATGGTACTGACATTGAGTGTCTTTCAAAGGGAAGCATTGGGGCAGCCTTACAATGGAAAGTCGTCGAATTATAAGTTTCATGGTTCTTTGGATAGAGAGGATGCATTTTTATAGGAGCAAACATCTATTCACAGCACTTGCAAACCCCGAATAGCATCTCAAGTGATGATTTCTCTCACAAGCCAATCCAGACTAGGATATGCAAAGTACAGAACGAGAAATGACGGGAGAGCAAACAGAACTGTGACAAGTATGTACAAAGCCAAGATGGCTGCACTAGCAGGTATTGCATAGAGGACGATCAGAAGAAATATAACAACCAACGGGAATTTAGCCGTCAAATGAACAAAGAAAATCAGCGACTTCCGAAGGGAAGAGTGTAACGTCTCCACACTGAGATAATTACTGAGACGACCATGGTCATGGTGGGATCCTGGTGGCTCAGGATGACGAATATATTGTCCCCTCCTGAGGTTACCATTGCTTACTTGACCTCCCATTGGCAAATTTCCATTTGTAGGCCAGAGTGATTGTTGATCCCTAGCGAAGGAAGAATGAGACTTCACTCTGTCACCATGCATGCTCTCAACCATCCAGAGAAGAAAGTAATTCTTGCGAGGAAACTTGAGATTTCCCCTGTAAACCAGACGGAAGGATAAGAGATTGCACCATGGGCAGGAGATAAAGAGTGGAAGCTGAATTGGTAGAGTGGGAAATTTCACAACAGCCCATTGCAGTCCCAGAATGCAATTTTTACAAAGGGTATGGCCACACCATAAGACATACGGTACATTTTCAACGATGTTAAAGGATTCCCAGCATATTGGGCACTCTAGTCCTTCCTCTCTGCTAGCAATAGAAGAAGCCTCATCATCAGAGCATTCAGAAGCAGCTTGGGTTTGGTTAATAGAGTCATTTTTCAGTCCAATATTTCCAGCTATGCAATTGGATGCAAAACTCCACATTTTAGTATTTGAGGAACAATGACCATAAAAATAACATCACTTGCTAAGTTTGCCACAGAAACCTTGAACCAAGGTGTCTATTACCATAATGACAACTAGAAACACGTTGCTCCAGAAACTTAACCTGAAAGAGAAGATACAGTCAAGCAAATCATCTAGTCTGCAGCATATTGGTAAGAGATAAATTACTGATACACGGTAGTTTAACATGGTATCAAAGTAAGAAGTCCCGAGTTCGATTCATGTCTACTCCACTCTAGCTCTCATTTAAAATCTCACGTGTTGAGCTTCACCTATTAAAAGGGAGTTAGAGCCCACATGTGAGAGAGTGTTAGAATTATGCAGTTAAATGATTAAATTTACCATTTTCATCTTTAAACTTTTGGAGGAATCAGTAAATTAACAACTACATAAGAAATACTAGTAGTTGCTTCAGATCAAAATTCACAATTCCCAACAACATATACTGCAACATCTAAAAGATCCCTCTATCAAAGCAACGCCTGAACCAGTTATCAGTAACCTAATTTCCACAACAAAACTAATCCCCCAATTCAATTTCTAGAACCACAACCAAGTTTCAAATTGACACAAACTACCGAAGGGTCAAACTTCGAATCAATAGTGCAAAATAAAAAAACAGTTTTTTGTTCGTTTTGACGAATACCCATTTCAAAATCCAACCCAATTCCAATATGGGTCTTTGGAAATTAGCCTTTCCAAAAAAAAACCAATGCAGAAACGCAAGAAATAATCACCATAATAAAAGCTACAAAGCCATACCTGAAAATCTAGGACAGAAATGGAGCCAAAAAAAAAATGAAATTGGCAAAGGATCTGTACAATTCAAAGCATGATAAACCATTATTAATAGTAAAGCTAAAAAGCTCAGAGTATGAACAGGTAAAAAGAGAACTGAGAGACGATCTTATATTCTTACCGATTTGTTGGGTTGAAGCGCTATTTTGCTAAGAGAGAAAAATAAAATAAAATAAAATAAGCTCAAGCGGGTTCAGAATCAATTCAAAACCCCAAATCCAATCTCTCTCTTTCTTTATTTGTTTGAGGACTGAGAATCTTGGGCTATAGCTGAAACTTGTGAGAGCGTCGACGATACGAGGGATAAACTACTTTTTCTATTTCACTCATTTTTCAAAAGCACTTCTTTTACACTATAATTTCATTAATTAGAATATTACTTCACTGTTAAATTTTTTTAATATTACTTTACTGTTAAATTCATATTATTACACTGCTTCCATCTCTTCCCTTCAGCAACTGTGCGTCCTCCCCCCTTTATGGTATTAGAGCCACTCTTTTCTGGCCGGTGATAGCGTGATTGTATTCTCTGTCTCTCTATTTGTGTCTACCCGAAACTTTGATACCCCTTTGTTGTGTTCCCTTCTTACCGTCATTGGTGCCACCCTAGTCGTAAAGAATTTCTAGAACTAAATTGTAAGGCCCATTTGAGCTAAGAGTGGGCATGTAGGGCATGAGAGGTATAAGGTTGGTTAGAGTATGTGTTACAAAATACAATGGTTGTGAGAAAAACATGATAACTGAGTGTTGAACCTAGGATAGTATGGATAGATTATGGAGATCCAACTCCTCTGTTAGCTCTAGGACTGGTTGTCCTCCTGATATTGTAAATGAAGAAGATCACACTATTGATGATAATGAGTTGATCCCTGATTTTCGTAATTGGAATATTTCTAAAGTTGATACAAAAACTGTTTATAAAACTAGTTTTGTTGAGAGTGCTTTTTATTCTGCTTACGAAGTTAGAACTGTTGAACAAATATTCTCTATTTCAAAAATTCATGAAAAATGTTGTTTGTTTTCTAAAAGAAATATTAATGAATTCCTTGCTGCTAAAAAATTCATTTATTTGCATATTGATATAGTTCAAGTTGCTATTAAACCACTCACCCGAAAGAGTATAAATGCTTCTGTTCTTATGTGTTTAAGAGATGCTAGATTTAAGATCTTTAAAGATATCATTCTTGGTATGATTACTGCTTCTATATATGATGGTCCTGTTTATTTTAACTGTTAACCTAATCTTATTCTTACTTTGGATGATTCTAATATTGTTAAAGTTTTGACATTAAATATTACTTCATCTGGTTATCACATAGAAGAAGGTAGTAAGCCTTTTGCTTTGATTTATAGCATTTATTATAGACTGTTGGGTACTCAAAAAATTTCAGTTATTTGCATATTGGTATGGTTCAAGTTGCTATTAAACCACTCACCCGAAAGGGTATTAATGCTTCTGTTCTTATGTGTTTAAGAGATGCTAGATTTAAGATCTTTAAAGATAGCATTCTTGGTATGATTACTGCTTCTATGTATGATGGTCCTGTTTATTTTAACTGTTAACCTGATCTTATTCTTACTTTGGATGATCCTAATATTGTTAAAGCTTTGACATTAAATATTACTTCATCTGGTTATCACATGGAAGAAGGTAGTAAGCCTTTTGCTTTGATTTATCGCATTTATTATAGATTGTTGGGTACTCAAATAAACCCTAGTGCTGGGATTCCAAAAGAACCTTCTGGTAAAACCATGTTAATTCAATGTTCAACCCCTGATGCTAAAATTCAAGTTCCAAAAAATGATTCAATGGCAAGATGTTAAGCTTCCTAATGATTGGTTGTTGGAACAAGAATCCCCTCCTACTAAACCTGTTTTTGATGAGCTATATCTCACTCATATTCAACAATATCTTGATGGTACTGTTAAAATAAATTTTCAAAACAATCCACCTTTGAGGATCAACAAAGGAAGACATTCATTTGCTGGATCTGAAAGTATTTCAAAAAGAGATCAAGAGATTAATGAATTTTTGCAAAGGAGTTTTGAAAAACCCACTGATTTAAAGATGAAAGGTGTTTCAAGTGATAAATCCCAAATTAGCACTCCTTTTTACTCCACCAAAGTAGAATCTTCCTCTCCATATGGCAGAACTGCTAGTGAAGAAGAAGATGACACTAAATCTGTTTGTCTGTCTGATTCTGATTTTCCTCCTATTGAAAACCCTGTTTACCAAAATCAATTAAGAGTTTTGACTATTTTGGATGAAAGCTTTGAAGTTGATTTGGTTTCCTTGTATAATGAATTTATGCTTGCAAAAAACAGAAATAAAAGAAAATATTTCCAAAATAATTTTGCGTTGTCTGAAAAAGACCGTGTTAAAAAAAATGGTTAGAAAAGATGAATCAATTGAAAAAACATATATATATTTTTTTATTTTCTTGTAAACCATTATGTTTCAAAAGATGAAGTTTCAATACAACATTTAAATGTGATAAAAAAAAAATCAAATTTTGTTAAAGAAAATAAAACCATTGTTAAGTCTACTCATCCTCCTCTTGAAACAATTTTGATAACTACTAAGAAGGATGAAGTCAAGGCCTCTCCTTTCAAAATTGCTAATGATCAAACTCCCATTGTTAGTCTTATTGAACAAAACAATTTTATTAATGAATCTTTGCATATTATTGGTCAACAGCTTGACCGTATTGAAGAAAAAATTATTGCAAAACTGTTTCTCTTGAAAAATCTGTTTCTGTTAAAATTAAGAAACCTTTGATTGATTTACCCAGTCAAAGAGAAAAAGTTATGTTTAAAACTTCTCAGTCCAAGACTCTTGAAATTGTTGAAAAAATGCTTTATGATTTAAAAGTTAAAACTGAGGGTACTTCTACAAGTACTCCGGTTGCTCGAACCACTACGAGTACTCCAGCTGCTCGAACTATTTCTAAAAATGAAATTATTTTTGAAGAAAATACAGATTCTGATACTGTTTCTTCTGTTTCTGCAAAAAGGATTTTTGATGATGATTTACCAGAAATTAAAAGATTTGTTGGAAATTCCAAACCCATGTCTTTTACAAAGAACTGGTATTCAAAACCCACTCCTCCTGATATACAGTTTGAAGAAAGATCTCTTCAAACACAGTTTTCTGTCTCTACTGATAAGCTTTATGAATGGAATATTGATGGTTTGTTTGAACAAGAAATCATTAATAAAATGAGTCATATGTCTATGGTTGGTATTGTTTATCAAAATAACCATGATCTTGATCATCCTGAAATTGTTAATTTACTTGTTACTGGTTTTTCTGGTACTCTTCATGGATGGTGGGATTCATATATTACTGAAGAATCCAGAGAGTCTATTAAACATGCTGTTAAAAAGAATGATGAAGGTTTGCCTATTTTTGATGAAAGTATTGGTCGTGGTATTCCTGATGGTGTCAATACCCTGATCTATACTATTCTCAAACATTTTGTTGGTACTCCATCCAATATTTCATCTCGTGTTTCTGATTATTTAAGTAATTTGAGTTGTCTTACTATGTCTGATTACAGATGGTATCAAGATGTTTTTACTTCCAAAGTGATGCTCCGGAAAGATTGCCACAAGTCTTATTGGAAAGAAAAGTTTATTTATGATTTTCCTCCTATCTTTGCTCATAAGGTAAAACAAGAGTTAATGGGTAAAAATGATTCTATTGATTATGATAATTTAACCTATGGTGATATTTTCAGTACTATAAAAAAATTTGGTATCAATATGTGTAATGATGAAAAATTGTTAAAATACCAATTAAAGAATAAAAGAAAAGCTAAATATGAAATGGGTAATTTCTATGAACAATATGGTTTGCCTCCTATTGCTCTTAGGCAAAAAAGTAAAAAACATGATAAAAGCCATAAAAAATATAAAAAATACAAAAACAACTTTGTTAAACCTAATGATTTCTATGCTAAGAAGAAAAATATTTCTAAAAGATATGATAAACAAAGATCAGGTAAAGGTAAATACTTTAACTATGGTAAATCTGGACACTTTAGTAAAGACTGTAAGGAAAAACTTGGTAAGTTGAAAAACAAGTTCAACATGTTAAATATTGATGATAAAGAGCAAGAAGAATTATTCAGAATCCTTGACTCAAACAACTCGTCTAATTCTTTGGAAGATAATTTTTCTTCTTCATCCGATTCTTCCTATCAATCTGCTAATAATTCTTCTAGTTTACCTAATATTAAAATTCGTTGTAGAGATTCTTGTTGCAATATTGTTAAAACTATTCTTGTTGCAATATTTTTAAAACTATAAATACTCTCAGTAAGAGTGAAGAAGATGAAAAATTAACAATTCAACTGATAAATCAAATTCAAAATCCTGAATTACAAAAACAATATTTTGATAAGTTTAAGAAAAATTTGATAAAAGATGAAACTGGTAAAAAGCTAAAATCAACTATAAGCTTTGAAGAAACTTTGGAAAGATTTAATAAAAAGAAATCCAATGATTTAACTATTAATGATCTTGAACATGAAATTAATATTGTTAAACAAGAGATAAATGAATTAAAACATGAATTTAAAACATTAAAAGTGATAACAATAATCTCAAACAAGAATTGATAATGTTAAAAATTGATAAAAATCTTAATAAATCTGATAATGAACAAGATGAGCACAAAGATGGAGATGAATCCAGTCAGTCAGGCTCTTCTTTCTGATAAATGTACTATTGATAATTCTCAACTTAGTCTTGTTAATAAATTGCTTCCTCCAAAATGGTTTACAAAAGCTAAAATTGTTGTTTCTCATGATTATCATTTTACTGTTATTGCTATGATTGATTCTGGTGTGGATATGAACTGTATCCAAGAATGATTAATTCCTTCAAAATATTTTGAAAAATCCACAGAAAGATTGACTTCAGCTAATGGTTCCCAAATGAAGATCAAATATGAATTGAATAATGCTCATGTTTGTCATGATAATGTCTGCTTCAAGATTCCTTCTGTTCTTGTTAAAAACATGACTGATAAAGTAATTCTTGGTTTGCCATTTGTAAATGCTTTGTATCCTTTTCTTGTTGAGCATGATGGAATTACTACTGATCCTTTTGGACAGAAAGTAAAATTCAAATTTACTTCAAAGTTTGAAATTGATGTTGATGCTTTAACCCTGATTCATGTTAAAACTAAACATCTCAACTTCCTTCAACAAGAAGTTAGATACAAGAAAATTGTTGAACAAATTTCTGATAAACTGTTACAATAAAAAATTGATAATTTTTAGAAAATGCTGATTAATGATGTTTGCTTTGATGTTTCTAATGCTTTTTGGCATAGGAAGAAACATATTGTTGACTTGCCATATGTTAAAGATTTTGATGAGAAAAACATTCCCACTAAAGCTCGTCTTATTCAAATGAATGCTGAAACTATTGAATTTTGCAAAAAAGAAATCCATGATTTGTTAGAGAAAAATTTGATTAGGAATAGTAAGTCTCCTTGGTCTTGTTCTGCTTTTTATGTCCAGAAAAATGCTGAGATTGAAAGAGGAACCCCTCGATTGGTAATTAACTACAAACCCTCGAATAAGGTTTTGGAGTGGATTAGGTATCCTATTCCCAATAAAAATGACTTGGTCCATAGGTTGAGTGAAGCTGTGGTGTTTTCCAAATTTGACATGAAATCTGGGTTCTGGCAAATCCAGATTAGTGAGAGTGATAGGTACAAAACTGCTTTTACCACTCATTTTGGACATTATGAGTGGAATGTCATGCCTTTTGGTCTTAAGAATGCCCCGAGTGAGTTTCAAAACATCATGAATGATATTTTTAACTCCTTTAGTCATTTCACCATTGTTTATATTGATGATGTTCTTGTTTACTCTAGTTCTATTGATGAACACTGGAAACATTTGTCTTCGTTTCTGGATACTATCAAAAGAAATGGTCTTGTTGTCTCTACTAAGAAAATCAAATTGTTTCAAACAAAAGTTCGTTTCCTTGGCTATGACATCTCTGAAGGACAGATTCGTCCCATTGATAGAGCCATTCAATTTGCTAAAAAGTTTCCTGATGTTATCATTGATAAAAAACAACTCCATAGATTTCTTGGGTCATTAAATTATGTTGCTGATTTCTACAAGGATATGAGGAAACAATGTAAACCCTTGTTTGACCAGTTAAAAAATAATCCCCCTCCTTGGTCTGATATTCATACTTCCCTTATTAAGCAAATCAAATCCCATGTTAAGACATTGCCTTGTCTTGGTATTCCTACTGTTGGTGCTTTCAAAATTGTTGAAACCGATGCCTCTGACATTGGTTATGGTGGTATTCTGAAACAAAGAGTTTCTCCTGGGTCACCTGAAAAAATTGTTCGTTTCTATTCTAGGATTTGGAATAATGCATAGTTAAACTATAGTACTATTAAAAAAGAAATTTTATCTATAGTACTATGTATTTCAAAATTTCAAAGTGATTTGTTAAACCAAAGGTTTTTTGTTACGTATCGATTGCAAAAGTGCTAAATATGTTATTGAAAAAGATGATGAAAATATTGCTTCGAAACATATTTTTGTTAGATGGCAAGCTATTTTAAGTGTTTTCGATTTTGATATTGAGTATATTAAAGGATCTCAAAATACCATCCCTGATTTCCTTACTCGTGAATTTCTGTAGTGTCATAATGGCAAGTAGAAGGTAGAAAAATAAGACACCTGCCACTATTGGTCAAATTGTTAAAAAAGAACCTGTTTCTCCTCTGGAGATTGTTAACCGATTCACCCCTCTAGGTACTATTCCCAGACCTAATTATTCTTCTGTCTTAGCCATACCTTATGATCCTTATGCTTTGACCACTGTTAACCAACCTATTAAAACTGTTTACCCCAAAGCTTCCAATGCTTCACAGTATGCTAAAAAACAATCTCTTCAAAACTTGTTTTCCATAGAGCCTAATAAGGCTTCCATCACTGATCCCTTTTCACTTGCTACTAGCTATTTTCCTCCACGATTTCATTGGATCCCTGAGCATGGTGAGACTACTGTGCAATATTATTCTGATATCTTGCGCCATGAAAATTCAATCACTATTAAAGCCATAACTGATAAGACCAACACTACTAAGATAACCTATCAAAGTGTTTTTCTGAATTATTTTATTTATGAAGAAATGTGGGGCCCCAACCTTGCCGCCACAAGAAGACTACCAAAATCTCCTATTCCCTATTCATACCATGATTATATTACTGCCTGGTTCAGATTCATGCTCCACCAAAATGAAAATATGTCTCATTCATGGTTTGTTAATTTTGATAAAGATTTCAATTCTGAATTCCCCCTATGGTTCATCTACTGGTGGTCCCAGTTTAGTTCAAGTGTTGAAATATTCCCTGCACCCTTGAAGGATTCTTTCCAAAATTTTACACTAAGGTTCAGAATTGATGTTCATGGAGCTAAGTTCACTCCCTTGCTCCATTTTATTAAGAAATATAAGGTTCCTTGGATTCTAAAATGACAGTATGCTAAGGAAGGTGATGTTCTCACTCGATGCTGGTTTGTTAAGTGGTGGGATAAGTTTCCCCACACCCAATCCATCATTAATAATGTTGCCAGAGATTTCCCGTTCCCAAGTGCTTCCCCAACATTAAGAATCACTACCCCAGTGCAAAAGGCTGAAATGGCTGATGCACCTGCTTCCTCATTTGCTAAAAATGTTAAACCACCTATTAAGCCTAGAAAGAAGAGTTCTCCTTTGGATGAAATCCGTAAGGACCCTGATGCTTTGTATGCCCACATCTAGATGATTACAAAAGAAAAAGAAGCTGCCGATTCAGAAGATGAACGGTCCTCTACAGCCTCTGTTACAAAAGACCTTATTACCCCTATAATCAGGAGTGGTTTGGTCATGATGAAGAAGATGCTGATGATTTAGCAAAAGATTGATTGATGCTTAATTCCTCTATTTGTCTGGCCTACATAACGGCCAAAAATGCTACACTATTTACTTATGGGTAAAATTCCACTATTGTTTTTCACCTCTGATGATGATGTTCTGAAAAGAAGATTCCCCATATTTCCCGAAACTTTTAGTCACACCAAGATTACTTTCAGCAAACTTTCACTGTTCACTATTCACTGTTGACTTTTACTATTCATAGTACTGTTCAGTAGAATTTTGCCTATTTAAGGGGGGTTGTCCCTTAAGCTTTTACTACAAAATTTTCTTTCCTTAGAACTTCTTCCCTTAGAAGCCTTCTTTGAGAGAAATTTCTTGCTTCTACTACCACTATTTCCTACTACCTTACAATCTTGTATCTAGGACTAGAACAAGCTTTGTAACTGTTAACCTGTAATTGTTGAGATCTTGTAACTACTACTACTACTGTAAGTGTTTGTTCTACTTTCAATAACAAGTATTTTCAGATTTCAGTTCATTATACTGCTTGTTGATACCGCCATCTTGGACGGTTCTAAATTTTTTTTACTTATATATATATATACTGCTTGGCTGGTTCTACCGCCTTACTATTGTTTTAAATTACTTTGATTAAAATTGTTATATTGCCTACTTGGCTGGCTCTGCCGCCTACTTGGCTAGTTCTACTTTGCTGTTACATTATCTTTACATTCTACATATATTATTATTGTGCTTCCACTTCATCTTGGTGTCTTTCCCCCTTTATGGTATCAGAGCCACTCTTTTGTGGTGTCTTTATATCCTTTTCTTGTTGAACATGATAGAATTACTACTGATCCTTTTGGACAGAAAGTAAAATTCAAATTTGCTTTAAAGTTTGAAATTGATATTGATAATCTGTCTTATGAAAAAGACTCCCCCATGAATGCGCTTATTCAAGAACTAATGATAAGTTCTTGCCAATATTTCACAGATGATTTTAAAGGTAATATTCATAATGCCAAAATGTTAAGTACTATCAACTGTCCTAACATTATCAATGTTTCTTTGCAGGAATCGGCGCATGTCTCAAGGATAAATACCACTAATAAATGGAATAATACTGATACTTATACCATTAGTAAGTGGATTATTATGACTTCCTCGGCAGAGAGGAAGAAGAAGGGAAAAGCACCAGCACAGGGCAATTCTCAAGAAAAAAGGCTCCCAGCGGGACAGCCTTTTGTAATGCATGAAGGCGCATCTTCTGGAGTAAAATCCAGTAGATCAACATCCCTTCAAGAATTTATGCATGAAGGCGTATCTTCTGGAGTAAAATCCAATAGATCAACATCCCTTCAGGAATTTGTCCCAGCAAAGGTGACGCCAACGACGGTAAGAAGGGAACACAATAACGGAGTATCAAAGTTTCAGGTAGACACAGACAGAGAGACAGAGAACACAACTACATTATCACCGATCAGAAAAGAGTGGCTCTGATACCATAAAGGGGGGAGGATGCATAACTGAAGGGAAGAGATGGAAGCACAGTGTAATAATATGAAAGTAATGTAAATAAATAAGTTAGAACAATAATAAGTTAGTAGAACCAGCCAAGCAATATATATCAAAATAATTCAAAGTAGCAACAAGTAGTATAATGAACTTAAAACTGAAAATACTTGTTATTGAAAATAGTACAAAACACTTACAGTAGTAGTAGTAGTTAATACAAGATCTCAAAACAGGTTGACAATTACAAAGTTTGAACTAGTCCTAGTTACAAGGTTTGTAGGGAACAAGGTAGTAGTAGTAACAAAGTAGTAGAAACAAGGAATTTTCTCTCTAAGAAGGCTTCTAAGGGAAGAAGTTATAAGGGAAGAAAATTCTGTAGTAAAAGCTTATTTTAACTTAAGGGACAACCCCCTTTAAATAGGCAAAATCGGAGTGAACAGTGTCATGAACAGTAACAGGTGAATAGTGACAGATGAATAGTAAAAGAGAATTTTTCTTCTTTTTGACTCAAGATTGTGGGGAATCATCCGTAGAGATCAGCAAGAGGCCTACAAATTTAGGGTCTAGGCCACACATTATTGGTATCCTTTGGTGCCAAAAGAAACCAATAAGCATTATCTTTCAGAAGCATTGGCATTTTTGTCTTCAAATGAGCACTAGTATTGGGAATCTTCAGAAGCATCATATTGGTGGGAAATAGGCTTTTAGTAGTAGTAAATATTGGAGTGTTTTGGCCGTTGTGCAGGCCAGACAAATAGGAGAATCAAAATCTTTCGCCAAATCCGGGGTATCTTGAAATAGTTCTGGATTTTCAGCAACATATTCTTCAAAGACATTGAAGTATTTTGGCCTATGTGCAAGCCAGAAAAATAAGGGAAAGTAACAGTAGTCTCAAACAATAGTAACCTCAGGAGTTCAATCAGTGGAAGGAGCATCGGATGGATAACCATCATAAGGATCCCATGGAGCATCATCACACGCATGCTTATAGCATATTTATTACATAGTCTGCAATATAGAAGTGGCTCAAGCCTTGGAGTTTTTCCTGGGATGAGAAGACTTCTTGGATTAGGATGATTTGCTATCTGTAAGTGAACAAGGGCATTAGCAAAGGGTTTGGGACCAAAAACAGAGATTCTATCTGTGCTTCCTATGAAATGATAATTTTTCCATAGATTCTGAGCAACTTCAAGAATTTGATTATTAAAATAATTTCTCCAACATTCAGCAAGAGCAAAAGGATTTTCGAAGGACAATTGAGAATTCCCTTCAAGCCATTGCCTTTGGTGAGTGTAACCATTAATGAGAATGAGATGTTTTGAGGATTGGACATTCATCCAATTATCTCTTTCCCATATTGGCAAAAGTGCTCTAGCATCTGATGGAAACAAAAGGTCTAGTGGAAGAACTTTCAAATCCTTTAATAGCAGTTTGAATAATCTGTGGAAGCTGATTGGCCTGTTTATGGCTTGTTAATTTTACGAACCTAATAAAGCCATATTCAAACATTTGGGAAAGCCAGCTAGGATTCCTATCATCCTCATCATCTGAATCTTCATCAGTAAAATATGAACCATCATCATAATCAATCAGGAGACTAGGAAATGGATGTTTCTTTTCATACACTCTGAGATTACTCCCAAAGTGTTCTTCCCATTCAAGTTGAATAAAGACATTATCACATTCGTCTAATTCATCAGGATTAGGAATAGTGGCAGTAACAAGTTTCTTGAAATACTTGAACCATAGGTCAAAAGACCTAAACATAGCCTCGCATTCTAGAATACGGAATCGTATATCTGAAGGCAAGTTGGCAACAACACTTCTTAACATAGATTGGGTCTTAAGACTCAATCTAGCATAATCAGTGCCCATTATAGTCTCCTTATCCATTGAATTGATTTCCTCTTTGCCAAAGAGTTGACTAATGTAGGATTTAAGACGGCTTTTAAGAGCCTCTTTTTATGAAACAGAGGTATTTTCTAAAGCAGAGTTATTTTCTGAAATAAGGTTATTTTTTGAAACAAAGTTGTTTTCTGAAGCAAGATTATTTTCTGGAACAAGGTTATCATAGTGGCTTGTATAAGCCTCATTTTGAGCAGTAAGGTTAACAAGGTGGATTTTAAGGGCTCTGAGGGTTTTCTGGAAAATATTATGGTGGTTTCTAGTAAAAGCAAATTGAAGGTTATCAAGAATGAATTTAATAGAATCTGGTAATTCTGAATAGGTTCCATTGTGGAATTGTAAATTTCTTGACAAAACTTCCTGTAAAGTAATAAACATACCACCATTGGAATATGTCACCTCTGCCGGGACAAATTCCTGAAGGGATGTTGATCTACTGGATTTTACTCCAGAAGATGCACCTTCATGCATTACAAAAGGTTTTCTCGCTGGGAGCCTTTTGTCTTGAGAATAGCCCTGTGCTGGTGCTTTTCCCTTATTCCTCCTCTCTGCTGAGGAAGTCATAATAATCCACTTACTAGTGGTATAAGTATCAGTATTATTCCACTTATTAGTGGTATTTATCCTTGAGACATGTGCCAATTCCTACAAAGAAACATTGATAATGTTAGGATAGTTGATAGTACTTAACATTTTGGCATGATGAATATTACCTTTAAAATCATCTGTGAAATATTGGTAAGAACTCATCATTAGTTCTTGAATAATTTCATTCATGGGGGAGTCTTTTTCATAAGACAGATTATCAATATCAATTTCAAACTTTGAAGCAAATTTGAATTTTACTTTCTGTCCAAAAGGATCAGTAGTAATTCCATCATGTTCAACAAGAAAAGGATTTAAAGCATTTATAAATGGCAGACCAAGAATCACTTTATCAGTTATGTTTTTAACAAGAACAGAAGGGATCTTGAAACAGACATTATCATTACAAACATGAGCATTATTTAATTCATATCTAATCTTCATTTGACTACCATTAGCAGAAACCAATATTTCAGTTGATTTTTCAAAATATTTTGAAGGAATCAATCCTTCTTGGATACAGTTCATATCCACACCAGAATCAATCATAGCAATAACAGTGAAATGATAATCATGGGAAACAACAATTTTAACTTTTGTAAACTATTTTGGAGGAAGCAATTTATTCACAAGACTAAGTTGAGAATTATCAACAATACCTTTATCAGAAAGAAGAGCCTGATTGACTGGATTCATCTCCATCTTTGTGCTCATCTTGTTCATTATCAGATTTATTAAGATTTTTATCAATTTTTAACATTATCAATTCTTGTTTGAGATTATTGTTATCACTTTTAATGTTTTTGAATTCATGTTTTGACTCATTTATCTCTTGTTTAACAATATTAATTTCATATTAAAGATCATTAATAGTTCAATCTTTGGATTTCTTTTTATTAAATCTTTCCAAAGTTTCTTCAAAGCTTATAGTTGATTTTAGCTGATGATTCCTTGGATATCAGTGGGTTGACAAGACTCGAGCGATGATCTTTAGGCTATCTTCTGTAATACAAAGAACACTGAATCAGAGGGGACCGGCCAAAAATCCTCCAATGATCAAGTTAGTTATTTTTGAACTCTCTGTATGGAAGAAGTATTCTCTCAAAATGAAATTGTCTGAATCCCCTTACCCTTCATCGAAGAAGCCTTATATAGTATGTGTGGAACGGTTATCTGTTTAGTAACCGTTCCCAATGTCGAGGAGTCCGGAGAATTGGGGGTAACTTCCATAACCGCTGTGGAAGTTACCTGGGTTGGACGGGCTGATGAACTCGTCCATCCTTAGTAAAGATGGACGAGACTTCCACGATGAGCTCGTCCATCTTTAGTGAAAGATGGACGAGGCCATCTTGGAAGGCTTGCCCTGCGTAAATGATGAGTAGATTCCATGAGGTATTGTTCGTCCATATATGGACGAGGTTCGCCAGAACGCTTGGAACTTTTTCTTCGCCTATCGTAGCTTCTTTCGTTGGACGAGACATATGGACGAGTTATGGACTTGGATGATTTGTGACACCATCAGTTGCCCCCTCGTCCATGTGAGTCGTCCAAAGGGTTGGACGTCCTTGGACGTATATATAATTGGTTAATAATTACTGCACCACGTGTCATTTCTTTATTGGCGATTGGTTCCGTCGATTTATTTTTCCGAGGTAGATGCCACGTGTCGCTTTCGTATTTTTTGGGTCGTTTCGAATACCCAGGTCAGCATCCTATAAATAGTGGAATGCCTCCCTTAACCCTCCTCATTCCAGAGGTTTTCTTCCTTGACATCCATCGTCTAGAGCCTCGTCTAGGAGTTCCTCTGCGTCTAGAGTCTTCTTCTGTCTAGAGCCAGGTACTCTTCTTCTCCTCGTCTTTAGGTTTTAAGTTTCTTGTTAGAGATGTCTGTTGCTTCCTCGTCCACTGATAGCCTTAATAAGGCTATAGACGAGTACTGTGAGGATATTAGTGATAGGTCTAGTTCTAGCAGTGCTAGTGATGATAGTGGAGGAAGCACGGACGAGAATTACTCTTTTGGGGCCCCTGGGTTCCCTATTGAGGTCGTCCAAGAACAGCTTAGGAGAGCTTCTGGCTCTCAAGCTGGTTCTCCGTCCAATCCCACAGACGAGGTAGAAACCATCTTTAGTTGCGCTGTAGGCGTCCATTCTAAGACGGACGAACAAAGGTTAAATAGTCTTAAATCCTGGTATCAAATCCCAGACGAGTTTAACCCTAGGCTGCCCGTCCGTGGAGAGTGGTGTTGTGAACCCCGTTTTGGAATAGGCATCTATGAATCTTACTTCCTAGGTGGCCTTAGGTTTCCTTTAAATGCCTTCGCTAGAGAGTTATTAGTCAAGTTAGGTTTAGGTGTTTGTCAATTCAATCCTAATGCATGGAGATTAGTTATCTCCATGCAAATTTTGTGGAGGGAAGTTTTTGGTGGGGACCATCCTCTTACAGTGGACGAGTTCCTTTATTGTTATAAACCTTCTGCCATAAGTCAATCTGAGGGTTTTTATCAGTTTACTGCTAGGGGGAATGATTGTAGGTTAATTAAGTCCCTAGCTTCGTTCGATAGGAAGTGGAAGACGGAGTTCATTTTTGTTTCAGGCTTCTGGGCAGGGAACCCTGTGGACGTTGGCAGGGATCCCTTTCCCCCTTACACTGGGGACCTAGGGAACCATCGTCCAGAAGGTACGTCCCTTCCCCTTGTTTATTTTTATTCTTTCTTCTATTTGGTACATTTACAATCTCTAACCTTTGTTTGTTCATTGTGTTGTAGCTGTCAAATGTCCGTCCCTGGGAAAATTTCACCGTGACCGCGTCCACAGGGCTCATCTTCATACAGACAGGAGCTTTTGTTCTCTTGTCAAGCTTAGACGTCTAGCCAAATGGGGTTTAGGTCCTGAGCCTTCAGACGAAGCTATCGCCCACGAAGTTACTGTGCGAAAAAGTAAGTTTTTAGCTAAACCTCATTTTCTTTTTCTTTTTTATGTATACATTCCTGATTTGTTCATCTCGTCTTAGGAATGTCAACAATGAAAGAGAACAAAGGGAAGGAAATTGCAGGAGAGGGGAAACGTCCTAAGGGTCAGGCCCAGGATCGTCCTGAGGGTCAGACACGTCCAACGGCTGGGGACAAAAGGAAGTTCTTGCCAAAGAACATTGACTTGGAGGGGCTCCCCAGTCGTAGAGACAAAAGGGTTAAGCAAGGCTCGTCCAAGGTGGTCAAGTCTAAACCTCCTCAGTCTTAGCCTGCCATCCAAATAGTCGATGTGGACTCGTCGACTCCAGTTGTCTTGAAAGTGGTCTTGAAAGTGGCTATGTGATCAAACAGTTCACGTGTTCCATCATATGAATCCAGAGAAGGCAACTTGAACTTTGATGGTAGGGGGTGACCGTTGATGGAAGCCGTAAAGGGAGAATCAGTTCTGTGAACCAAATCTTCTATTGGATTCGCCCTTCTCATATTCTCCTTCATTTCCTCCATAACTCTCTTCATTTGGTCCATTTCTTCCTTCAAGTGTGGTACCGTTCGTGAAGTGGTGCCTCTAAACTGACTTCCAATTTCGGTATTCTCTCTACCGCCATGACTCTGCGTTTGTCCTCCTTCACGTTCTTCATGTGTTTGCCTCCTCATATTAATCTCCATTCATAATTCTTGGTTTTGGCGAGTCAACTCCGCCATAGCGTTTGCCATAGATTGCGCATGTTGGACAGATGACGCCTGCATGACCGGTGCAGACTGGCGATCGCGATGCAGGTTGCTGCTCCCCTAACGGCCTGGGCTAGTAGCCCTTGATCTAGTCCGAACCATCAACCCTTTGTCACGGAGAAGTAAACTGTGAAACAATCTCTTTCCCACAGACGGCACCAACTGATGATTCCTTGGATATCAGTGGGTTGACAAGACTCGAGCGATGGTCTTTGGGCTATCTTCTGTAATACAAAGAAAACTGAATCAGAGGAGACCGGCCAAAAATCCTCCGATGATCAAGTTAGTTATTTTTGAACTCTCTGTATGGAAGAAGTATTCTCTCAAAATGAAATTGTCTGAATCCCCTTACCCTTCATCGAAGAAGCCTTATATAGTATGTGTGGAATGGTTATCTGTTTAGTAATCGTTCCCAATGTTGAGGAGTCCGGAGAATTAGGGGTAACTTCCATAACCGCTGTGGAAGTTACCTAGGTTGGACGGGCTGATGAACTCGTTCATCCTTAGTAAAGATGGACGAGACTTCCACGATGAGCTCGTCCATCTTTAGTGAAAGATGGACGACGCCATCTTGGAAGGCTTGCCCTGCGTAAATGATGAGTAGATTCCATGAGGTATTGTTCGTCCATATATGGACGAGGTTCGCTAGAACGCTTGGAACTTTCTCTTCGCCTATCGTAGCTTCTTTCATTGGACGAGTCCACATCGACTATTTGGACGGTAGGCTGAGACTGAGGAGGTTTGGACTTGACCACCTTGGACGAGCCCTGCTTAACCCTTTTGTCTCTACGACTGGGGAGCCCCTCCAAGTCAATGTTCTTTGGCAAGAACTTCCTTTTGTCCCCAGCCGTTGGACGTGTCTGACCCTCAGGACGATCCTGGGCCTGACCCTCAGGACGTTTCCCCTCTCTTGCAATTTCCTTGCCTTTGTTCTCTTTCATTGTTGACATTCCTAAGACGAGATGAACAAATCAGGAATGTATACATAAAAAAGAAAAAGAAAAGGAGGTTTAGCTAAAAACTTACTTTTTCGCACAGTAACTTCGTGGGCGATAGCTTCGTCTGAAGGCTCAGGACCTAAACCCCACTTGGCTAGACGTCTAAGCGTGACAAGAGAACGAAAGCTCCTGTCTGTATGAAGACGAGCCCTGTGGACGCGGTCACGGTGAAATTTGCTCAGGGACGGACGTTTGACAGCTACAACACAATGAACAAACAAAGGTTAGAGATTGTAAATGTACCAAATAGAAGAAAGAATAAAAATAAACAAGGGAAAGGGTTGTACCTTCTGGACGAAGGTTCCCTAGGTCCCCAGTGTAAGGGGGAAAGGGATCCCTGCCAACGTCCACAGGGTTCCCTGCCCAGAAGCCTGAAACAAAAATGAACTCCGTCTTCCACTTCCTATCGGACGAAGCTAGGGACTTAATTAACCTACAATCATTCCCCCTAGCAGTAAACTGATAAAAACCCTCAGATTGACTTATGGCAGAAGGTTTATAACAATAAAGGAACTCGTCCACTGTAAGAGGACGGTCCCCACCAAAAACTTCCCTCCACAAAATTTGCATGGAGATAACTAATTTCCATGCATTAGGATTGAATTGACAAACACCTAAACCTAACTTGACTAATAACTCTCTAGCGAAGGCATTTAAAGGAAACCTAAGGCCACCTAGGAAGTAAAATTCATAGACGCCTATTCCAAAACGGGGTTCACAACACCACTCTCCACGGGCAGCCTAGGGTTAAACTCGTCTGGGATTTGATACCAGGATTTAAGACTATTTAACCTTTGTTCGTCTGTCTTAGAATGGATGCCTACAGCGCAACTAAAGACGGTTTCTACCTCGTTCGTGGGATTGGACGGAGAACCAGCTTAAGAGCCAGAAGCTCTCTTAAGCTGTTCTTGGACGACCTCAATAGGGAACCAAGGGGCCCCAGAAGAGTAATTCTCGTCCGTGCTTCCTCCATTATCATCACTAGCACTGCTAGAACTAGACCTTTCACTAGTATCCTTACAGTACTCGTCTATAGCCTTATTAAGGCTATTAGTGGACGAGGAAGCAATAGACATCTCTAACAAGAAACTTAAAACCTAAAGACGAGGAGAATAAGAGTACCTAGCTCTAGACGGAAGAAGACTCTAGACGCAGAGGAACTCCTAGACGAGGCTCTAGACGATGGATGTCAAGGAAGAAAACCTCTGGAATGAGGAGGGTTAAGGGAGGCATTCCACTATTTATAGGATGCTGACCTGGGTATTCGAAACGACCCAACCAATACGAAAGCGACACGTGGCATCTACCTCAGAAAAATAAATCGACGGAACCAGCCGCCAATAAAGAAATGACACGTGGTGCAGTAATTATTAACCAATTATATATACGTCCAAGGACGTCCAACCCTTTGGACGACTCACATGGACGAGGGGGCAACTGATGGTGTCACAAATCATCCAAGTCCATAACTCGTCCATATGTCTCGTCCAACGAAAGAAGCTACGATAGACGAAGAGAAAGTTCCAAGCGTTCTGGCGAACCTCATCCATATATGGACGAACAATACCTCATGGAATCTATTCATCATTTACGCAGGGCAAGCCTTCCAAGATGGCCTCGTCCATCTTTCACTAAAGATGGACGAGCTCATCGTGGAAGTCTTGTCCATCTTTACTAAGGATGGACGAGTTCATCAGCCCGTCCAACCCAGGTAACTTCCACAGCGATTATGGAAGTTACCCCCAATTCTCCGAACTCCTCGACATTGGGAACGGTTACTAAACAGATAACCGTTCCACACATACTATATAAGGCTTCTTCGATGAAGGGTAAGGGGATTCAGACAATTTCATTTTGAGAGAATACTTCTTCCATACAGAGAATTCAAAAATAACTAACTTGATCATCGGAGGATTTTTGGCCGGTCCCCACCAGTCCCCTCTGATTCAGTGTTCTTTGTATTACAGAAGATAGCCCAAAGATCATCGATCGAGTCTTGTCAACCCACTGATATCCAAGGAATCATCAGATTGAACTTTCAGCTTTAGCTCAAGATTTTTTTGTAGCAATCATCAAATGTTTCTTCTCTACATGGGTATTCAAATTGGTTGTTTTTTGGTTTTTTTTATGGCCCAATTTAGTAAGTGTGTCTCTTTTCTGGTCTTTGGGTTGCTACTGATGGCTATAATAAATTTTTGGACTTGGATATGTGACTTTTTGTTAGGATAATACACCTATTGGTATTTGACGCAAGTTTCCTAAAGTTTATGTTGGTTGAAACTTGGATTCTTATTGTTGTTAATTGTTTTGCTAACAGGGAGCATTTTGATTTTCTTGGTAGGATTGCAAAAATATGTATTTAACTTGATGGAATTCCCGCGCAAAGATGTAATGATAGTGTTGGGTAGTTGGGGAAACACCACCTTTGAAATTAAAAAAGCTTTAAGCAATATTAAAAAAAGAAAAAAAAAAAAAAAAGGGGCTTTAAGCCACGGGTTAAATAATATTTGCTGCCTCTTTTTGCCTGAGCCATAGTTTAAATACAACTATGAAAAATTCATTTAAAGCTATTAAAGCTGTGTGTTTGAGACTTATTAAGTTATGTTACATGGTTAATATTTTATATCAATATTTATTTGTTAACATGTGTTTTAAAATTTTACGATAAATGAGTTATAAATCAATTTATATTTGGGTATTTAAATCAATTTGTTAGCATGTGTTAAATAAAAAAATTGAAAAATTTTGTTCTTTCATTCAAACTTTCAATTTGTTAGCATGAGTTATAAAGCTTTCAATTTGAAACTTTTGTTGTGAAAAATAACTGGTAGTGATGTTTGTGGCAAATTCGAATTTAGGATTGAGGTCAATCTTGATGCCATGGTTAGTTTTCTATATCGTACATACTTTGCGTATGGTTTATTGTTTATGATGCTTTGTATACTCACCTATTTAGAGTAATGTTCATGTTACAGACACATCTAAGAATTTGGAAGCCTATTTTGAAGAATGCTAGCACTCTTGATTAAATCATGTATGCATGCACTGATTTCCTTTGGATTTTCTTCATTGATAATGTTTGCAACCTCTTTATCAAATAAAAGTTATTCTTAGGGAAAAATGTCAACAAAAACTTTTATTTCTCTCAATAGGTTAATTACTTTTTTTTTTTTTAAATAAATAAGAAGTAGGTTAGTTACTTTGTTCTTCTAATTGATCTTTTCTTTTCTCTTTATATTTAATTTTTGTGTGCAAATTGGTTTGTACTATTATCGCCGTAGTTGGCTGCATACACTTTAATTTATTGAATGTGACCTAATAGACTCCAAGTGATTGCCTACTTTTTCTTTCTATAATGCTAAAGGGATTTAAGTTCTACAAATTTAAGGGTTTTGACGGCATGAGTTGTTTTCAATTTAAACTCCACGCCAAGAGCATTCCAATTTTGTTGGCAAAGTTCTGCCTCCTTTGCCTTTTTTACTAAAATCTTTTTGTTGAAAAAAATATACTCAATTCTATGTAACCCACCACCTTATAGAATCTAAACAATGTTGTATGTGGTTTCTCTTACCCAGGTTTGTGTTGTGGATTCTTATTATTGCCCACAATCTATTCGTTGATCCTTGCTTGTGACTTTGGAGGTTGGAAGAAAAGGAGAGGGCACCCCTTTTGTATTCCATTGCTATTTTCAACCTGGTAAATAGAAGGGATTGTTTATGATGCTTTGGGCATTAACTGCAAGGCCGTGAAAGTTCTTAAATGGAAAGATTTATATACACAAATGATCTTTGTTAACTTAAATTTGTTAAGAGTTTCATCCTCTTTTTAGAATTCTGGATCAAAGATAAAGAATAAAAGTTCATAATATGCTTTGAGTCATATTTTTGAATAGAAAGTGAAACATATTCGTGTTGAAACAAATATTTATTTGAGCAAAGTAAATATATATAAATTTCATTAACTTATCCCGTGTATCGCACGGGTTAGTGACTAGTTTATTATAATTTTGTTTCCATATGGAACAAAATTGTGAGGTTTCAAAAACTAATGGGGTACAAACAAAAAGTCAAACATTGTTTATTTATATATTCTAGTAGTATGGATTATTTAAAACTTTTATGTAAAAGAAAAAAATATTTTAGAAATTTTATTAAAATTTAATAGAGTTTCACCTATATTAAACTCATTGTTGTAATATATATATATATATATATATATATATTATAGGTAAATGAAAGAAAATATTTTATTAATATTATTGAATTTCTTTCAAAAATTAATGAACCACTTGAGTAAATTAACAATTTTAAAAATTAATGAGTCACGTGAGTTAATTGCATGAATTTTATATGTAATACATACATATATTAAGTCATTTGGCATAACTAGAGCATATACTTTATCAGTTTGACTATTTAAAATGCATAATTATGATTTTTTTTTGAGGGGAAATGCATAATTATGATAGATAATAAAAAATAAATAGAATAAATATTAAACTTTAATTTAAGACTTTTGAAAATTTAAGTAACAAAATTGTACTCCAACAAAAATTTTGATGTTCTTGAAACTTAGCTAAAGTAAACTACTTTAATAATGAAAGAAAATATAACTACTTATACCTCATAAATGCTTTTCTTGTATATATCAGGTGTGAAATGTAAGTAACAAAGTAACAATTGTACTAACCTCAGGGGGTTAACTTAGTTGTTCATAATGCCTCATAATATCCATGAGATCTTGGGTTCAAACTTTTTTTTAGTATTTTGGAGTCACTCTCAAGAGATTCTTTCCTGCACATGTCACATGTTTGAGAGAATAAGTAAATACTCGAAGAGGTTTAGATATCCTAACAATTATATTGTATTGCCAAGACGAAATTGAACAATAGACCTTTTGTTTTTACTTTTTTTCTCATATGATTACCAAACTCGAAAACAGTGAAATGTCTTCGTAGTTCATATGAGAAGAAACTGGGAGAACTTTATTGGGCTTAAATATAGCTACCTCCTCAGAAGCTGGCCATGAATTGGGCTTGAGCAGGCACAAGCTAGGACGTGGTTAACTGCTTAATTAAGGCCTTTGATTTATACTGTTTTTTTTTTTTTTTTTTTGGGTTGTTGTTGTTGTTGTTGTGTGTGTGTGGGGTGGGGTGGGGGGGCAGAAATAAGTTTTTACTCTTGGTAATGAGAACATATTTGCCGCATTCTTTTTTCATTTTTTTAATCTTTTTGCTAAACATGATAAGACGCATTCAATAATTTCCGCATTTTTCCTAATATGGTGTAATTCAAGTGATTTTTGTTATATAAAAAAAAATAAAAATAAAAAAACGGTAAAAAGGAGGCCTAAGCTAGGCCATAGGCCAGGGTGTACAATGAAGTAATTGCTTGTATATTATTCTCAGGTCTGGAGCATGGGCTTTGAGCTGAGCAAGTCAGAAATGTCTTAGAATGCTAATACTTTCTGGGGTGACAATTCATAAAAGTTAATGTGTTGATAGTCCTCTAAATCCCAAATAGAATGGAGACAATTCGGTTTGAGGAAAAAAAAAAAAACTGTCTAATTATATGCTATTAGTTGATATGGTTTTAATATGGAAATTATAATAATCCAAATGCACTATTGGAATAGACAAAAACCAAAAACCGATTAATAGGGGATAAAAAAAAATCTTTTTACAGGAAATGATTTTGTCTAACATAAATGGAAAAAGGGATTGAGCAGTGAAAAGTGACAAGGAGGGAAAGAGGGAAACGTTATCTTAGTCTTAGATATCGTATCACATGCCAATGGTTATGGTTATGGACAAGACGAGCATTCACTAATCACCAGTACCGTAAATTACAGGACGTACGAACCTGTGCAGTGCAGTGCAGGTCCTTGTTGTATTTGTATTCAATCAAATTCAAACCTTCCCTCATCAGGGCTAACCATGTGCTTCCTTTCTCCTCCTCCTTGTTCTGGTCTGGTGTGACACTCAAATGGACAGTGACTTCAATCTATATATTGACGATAGTTACATTACATGCTTCATCCACTTTCCGTGAAACTGGATGTGTCTCCAAGTTTAGCTTACTTCCTAGTTCTGTCGCATTATGATCCTATATAAAGCCACAAATATGGGGTTTGGTCTTAATTGGAGACAGGCTGAAAGCAAATGAACTGGCTTTTGCCCTTTCCCCATCACATATGATGGTATATACACTAACAAAAGGAATCCAACAACATCCCTCTCCAGCATGAGGTGTCTCGTGAAAAATTATTAGGTCTTCTTGGTGGCTTTCCCCTCTCGCAGTGATGGACCTCTACGTAAGATCCACAGACAAGACCCACCCATTCAATGAGAGGGAGGAAGATTCCACTCAAAAGACTTAATAATTTCTCGTGTAGTTTTATAAAGTGACTCCATAATTCATTCTCTTCAAAGCATGTAAGACCATGAGACCCACACTCTCACATGTTGGGAGAAATTAATTTAATGAAATACCTCGTTGAGATAATTTTTTCTTAACTTTGGAGCCAATTTGGCTTTCCTTTGTAGTTGGATAACTGATTGACAAAAATATTGGAATTGCAAAGCTTGGTTAAGGAAAGAGAAAAGATATATATCATATTGTTAAAGTACTTTTATAAAATTATGCATGTCTATTTTGTTATAATTTTTTATAAAGATTTTTGGAATTAACTATAATATAATTATCAAAACTAAAAATGCAAGTTTTTATGGAAATGAATTCTATTGCTTAGTTACTTATCAAAAAATTAAAAAATTTTCTTTTAAACTAAGAATTTGTGGGACACATGAACAACAAATTAGTGGTTGATATCTTGGCTACAAAATGTGGATAGACTTGAAATTGGACCTAGGAGCTAGATGCAAATGCGTGGGGCAGGTGGGTTAGCATTTGACTATGTACAAGTTGGATGAAAAAAGATTAATATTAATAATAATTTATTTAACTTTTTACTAAAAATATCGTAAATAAAATAAGTAGAGAATTCATGTGAGATTCGTAAATATTAGGGAAAAAAAAAAAAAAGAGAAACAATAAGATAGTTTATAATCAAGATCTAAATGCATATTTTCTTGGCTTTTGATAGGTTGGGTCAACCTAGTATGTCCTATATCTTTTCATATTAAATCTACTAACTATATAAAAAGTGTTAATAGCCTCAATCTACAGTAATTTTTGGTTTATTCAATAGGGTGAGGCAAAATTCACCATTTTGCTTGAGCCGGCCCTTTTTGTTGTTGTTGTTGTTGTTGTTGTCATAGTATGCCGGTGTTTTAGTTTGTGCTCTTTTTGTTTTTTTCTTTTAAATATTTATATGTGCAGACACAATATTGCTATACTGGCTCAAAATATTCTTACAATATTTTCACAATTATTGAGATGTTAATTTTTTATAGCTCAAAATAAAATAATAAAATATGAGACTAGGACCAACTATAATTGAAAATAAATATATTATGAAAATATTATAGCATCTTGTTGTTGTCACAATATTTTCATAATTGCTGAGATCTCAGTTCCTTATAGATCAAAATAAAATATTAAAAAAAAGCTAAGTTCATAACATTTTCACGATAATTTTACAACAAATTCTAAGTGGCAAGGTATTATTGATGAATAAAAAAGTGATATCAATAATGGACCTGGTTTAAAACTGATAACAATTTGTCATCGAAAATTTGTTGTGAAAATGTTATGGAGGTAACATTTCTCTAAAATAAAATAATAAAATATCAGATCGGGACCTACCATAGCTGAAAATAAAGGTATTGTGAAAATATTATGACATTTGGTTGTGTTCCTAGACTTTTTTTTTTTTGTCAATTTGGGTGAGTCAAAATTCATTATTCACGCACAATTTTCTTGTGTTGGTTTTTTTGTTTTTGTTTTTAATACACAATTTAAAGTGGTGGTTTTAGTTTAAAACTAGTAGCAATTTGCCACTTAAGATTTTTTGTGAAATAATTGTGGACGTAAAAAATAAAATATCAGATCGAAACCTACCACAACTGGAAATAAAAGATATTGTGAAAATGTTGTGATATTTTGTTGTGTTCCTAGACTTCTTTTTTGGTTTAGTAAAATTTGGTGAGACAAAATTTACTGTTTCAGACACAATTTTCTTCAATTGGCTTTTTGTTTGTTTTTTAAATGCACAGTTTAAAACCAATAACAATTTACCACCTACAATTTGTTATGAAAATATTGTGGACGTAGCATTACTCTAAAATAAAATATTAGACTAGAACCCAACATAGCTAAAAATAAAAGTATTGTAAAAATATCGTGAAATTTTGTTATGTTGCTAGACTTTTTTTTTTTTTTTTTTTTTTTTGGATTAGTCAATTTGTTGAGTCAAAATTTATTGTTTTATGCATAGTTTTCCTGGACTGATTTTTTTTTTTTTTTTAAACACATTGTTTAAAGTTTTTAAAACACACACACACACACACACACACACACACACACACACACACACACACACACACACACACAAAAAGAGAGGCAAAAAAGCACTTTCACCCTTTATATTTGGGGTAGTTTCATTCCTTCCCTAAACTAAAGTTGGAAATTTTCCTCTATATTTTGTAAAGTAGCATATACCCCAACTATTACACTCTTAGATAAACCCTAACAAAATCTTATGATTTCTAAAATATTTTAGTGTGAAAATGTCTAAAATACACCCCATTGAATTTTAATGTCCCAAAATTTTCTTTGTGTATTTTGAATTTTATGTGATAGTCATGCCTGGAAAGTGAGAATGGTGATATATGGTGTTCTATTTGTTATCTAGAAAACACTAATTTATTAAGTTTAAATATTCCATACTTATAATTTTTATCTAATGAAAACTTTGATGGCATATGTCTTTTGTTATCTTGTTCTTTTTTAATTTATTTTCTTGCTCAAAAGGGTTTTTCATATTAAAAATTAAGTTAAACATCATAGTTATGCTCATAAAATAAGAAAATAAAGAGAGAAGTATGCATGGATAACAAAATCTTCATTCTAGATGATTGCAAGTATTTCATTTGATTAAGAGTTTCAATTGTAGTATATATTATTATTCATTGCGAAGTTTTATATATTGTTAAAATATAGTCTTATCAAAATTTAGTTGTTTATTATTGAAAGATAATGACATTCATTATCATTCTTAATATAATTTTTTAGTGAGTAGATATTACATTTAGCAAATAGGTTCTAAGAAAATGTCATAGTAAATAGATATTCATATGTTAAAAAACTATTTTAAATTTAAGTACATAATTTTGTACTTTTTCTAAAAAAATTTACATCTTAATTTTCTCACGAAAAGGACGGCACGTGCCTTGCACAGGCAACCCAAACTAGTAAATATATATATATATATATATATATATATAAATATATATAAACTAAAAACTAAACATATCTTTTTGGTCTTCCTTTCCATATAGGTAAAAGAAAACAAAGAAATGAAACTACTAAAAAAAAAAAATTAGATAATACATAAAGATGTAAGTGTAATGTATGATAATTAACTTTAATAGTTCACTAGTCTAATAATTCTAGACAAAAAAATTAAAATAAAATAAAATAAATTGTATGCCATAGTCTAAAGATAAACGTCAAGAGCATCTGTAATATGTAAGGTTATATTACCAATAAAAAAAAGTAATTAAATATATAGAATTTTAAGAATAAAACATAATATGCTAGGTAAATAAAAATAAGTAAATAACTATTACTTAATAAAATCTTGACACTTACGAAAAATTACTCAATGTTAGTGATAAATCTAATGTTGGAAATATTCATATTTAAGAATTGTACAACTACCATGCACTCTTGACGTGATGACCATTCTACAAATATAAGTTATTGTGGAGTGGAGGGAAGGGGAGGTAAGAGTCGAAGTTCAAATTTTTAAGAGAAAATTATTTTCATAAGTCTAAAAATGCCCAACCCATGCATACTCATTTTTATATATGTTTCAAGTTCGGGTAGGTTAGCAAATTCTTATCCAATTCTGTCAGGTTTACTAGAAGGCTAAAATATTTAGAATTGAAACATATTTTGGTCACCATTATTTTACTCATAATATTTAAGGTGACCCTATTACTTTAGAAGAGACATTCTCCTCTCTTGACTCTAATCTTTGGAGAGAATGCATCACCAATGATATGGATTTCGTAATTACTAATAATAGAAACTTATAAATTTCCTCCGTGTTGTAAAACAACGGAGTGTAAATGGCGTTTGGAAACAATTTGCGAATAGTTAATGATGATGCTGAAATCGTCAGTAGTTAGGTTCGTTTAGAGGGTTCCCAACATGGGCTCATTAGGGGTCCTATAAGAAACTGCAAATAAGAATTCTCTCAAGTGGTCACTAGTGTGGTGCCAGTCACGGAGTCTCCGATGACAAAGTCAGAAAAAGAAGGTTTGGGTTTTGGAGTTAATCTGAGAATAGAGAGAATTTGTATATAAGAGTGGATATTATCCATACCTTTTCTTAAGCTTTGGGGAGCCTATAAATAGGCTCTTCTTCTTACTAGCCGTTGGCTTCCTTTAATGGTGGCTTGATTGCTTTCTTTGTAATGCCCTAGTCCTGCTTAATGCAGCCTTAATGGTGGTTCCAACAGTCTCCTCATCGATACATAATCGTTGGGGCATTGAATGCCTGTCTTTGTGGCACCCTTCTTCGTCCAGGTTGGACTGTCTAGACGATTGCAATTATCTAGTCTATCAGTTGCCCCCTTATTCTAAGGTCGTCCATGCGTGTGAAGATGAACTCGAGAATATGAATGGCCATTTTTCAAATGTGACTCTTGGGATTCCATTTTATCCGCATTTAATGCGAAGTGGCGGCGCTGTGCGTGTCGTGGCCGCGTGGCACATTTTGAGTGGTGGATGCCTTTGTTTTGTCCAAGGGACTTTTGGGTTTCCCGTTGGTTTTCAATTTCCAAAGTTTGGTTTTTAAACTTCTCATTTTTCTCTCTTCTTCTTCACTTTTCCTCTCTCTCACCATTTTTACTTTGCGCTTTTCTTTTCTGAGCTTAATCTTCTGTGTTTTTTCCTTCTTGAGCCTGACTTTCACTTTTGAGGTATGGTTTCTCCTCCTTTTCCTTTTTCCTTTTATAACAAAGTTTATTTGCCTTTCCTTTTCCACTTAGGGATAGAAATTCATACTTTTTTTCTTTTTAATTCCATGGTCAGAAGCTCTGAGGTTAGGCAACTTTATCCTTCTATTTCGTTTTCTTTGCTCGTTTAGGGGCATTTAGAGGTTCTTTTAGCACCTATTACCCCCCCCCCCCACAATTGAGGGTTTCGTGTCTAGGGATAGTAGCTTAGGTTTTGTGTTGGCTGATTTGCACCCTTTGCTATATTAGTCTCTAAATTGGTTTAGGGAAATGGGAGGTGAGAAGGAAGTAGTGTCTGAGGTGAGGTATAGTGAGCTCAGTATTGGGTTGTCGTCTAGCGATGACCCCGTCGAGGCAAAGGTAGATACTGCTGCCTCTGGTTCTTCGTTGTTTGGACAGATAGATATTAGGTCTTTCCACGCCCTCAAAGAAGAGTGTGCTTTAGATGCTGACACCCTTTTCAGGTTTAGAGATAGATTCCAATTTCCTGAGGAAGTCAAGATTCGTCTTCCTTGAGAAGGGGAAAAAGCCTGTGATTTCTCGCCTAGAGAAGTATGCTTTTATGAGGCTACTTTCCAATGCGGCCTTAGATTTCCCGTCCAACAATTTATCATGGAACTCCTGAACCACTTCAACATCGCTTCTAGGCAACTTATGCCAAACTCGTGGAGGATGGTGATTAGCTGTATGGAGATCTAGATGGTCATCATTGAGGGGGACATGATCAGGTTGGACAAGTTTGTTCACCTGTACCGTTTGAAGGAGTCCAAGGAGTATGGGTACTACGAGTTTGTGTCCTAGGTCAGGAAGGCGAGGATCATTATGGATCTTCATTCATCCTTTCGATAATGGAAGTCCAGGTACTTCTTTGCATTTGGGATGGATGGGAGACTCTTTCTGGCAACTTCTAGGGTGAAGTTCCTAGGCTGCTTCGTTGGTGGGGACCCCGAGGCTAGGTGCGCTGTCTTTTTACTTATTTCATGTTAGTTCCTCTTTTTTCTTCTTTCCTTTTTGATTTGTCACTAACCTTTTACTTACTGTATTTTTGTAGTTAAGAAGCGCCCCAAGCTTAAGAGTAGGTACAAGACACGCATCCAGGTAGCCACCGAACACGTGAAGACGATTGATGACCTCGTCGATCCAGAACTTTAGCTCGTCACTTCCTTGGTCCGGAACATTCTCCCTTCATCTTTCGTACTATCAAGATTGAAGAAAAAAGTGAGTTTGGTTTGTTTGAATTTTCCTCAGTCTCTTCTTTTCCCTTTTTATTTTTATTTTTTTATCTCGCCGTTTTCCTGCTGTGTAGAGATGACGACCAAATTCAACCAAGAGTTGTATGCCAAGATGAAGGCCTGGAAGAATGAGCCTCTTTCAAGGTTGGGGAAGAAAGTGGTGCGAGTTGTCGAGAAGGGAACTCCGATCACTCCAGCCACTTTCGTCCTTGAGGTCATGAGGACTGCCTCTCCCACCACCTCATTGGAAGAGATTACTCCTCATACGAAAAGGTAGAGAACGGTGGCAAAAGGCAAAAAGAAGGTGGGTTCCCAGACATCCAATGTCTGGGATGATGTTGGTCTAGCCTTGATGAGGGCCCATAATGCCGTCACTGCTGAGAACCTCAAGATGCTTTCAGGCGTCCCTTCTAACGAGGTTGTGAGCCGTCACATCCATAAGCTTGTTTAGGTGATACTTCTCTCTTTTTCCTCCTTTTTTTTTGGGATTGTATAACATGCGAAGTTGAACTCCTTTTGATGTTTGTAACTTTCTTTTCTTATGAGTTTCAAGTGCTAGGAGAGACGATCCACAATACTTCTGAATACATGAGCCATGAGGTGAAGGCAGTGGCGGTAGGGTCTAAAGTGGAGGCTTTGGAGGCTGAGAACTCTAAGCTAAGGAAGGACCTTATCTCTGCCATGGCCAAGGCCAAATCTGCCAAGGAGAAGGCCAAGGCTCCGGCTGACGATCTTAAGGTTGAGAAGCAGTTGACAGTGTAGAAGGACGAGCAACTCCAAACTGCAAACTAGAAGGTTAAGACCATGGCTGCCAAGGCTATTCAAGCCTTTCAACTAACTGAAGAGTACAATATAGTGCTCTTCAATTGGTATTATAAAAGCTTTCAACTCCTCAAGCGATACTTGGTTAAGCACCCCTTTGGAGTTGACTTGGAGAACCTAGAGTTCGAGGAGGTAGACAAGGAGATAGAGATTGACGAGGCTACCGAAGCAGCTACTACTGAAGAGAATGTTTTAGAGGAAAACACTGCTAATTCTAAATGTGCCTCTGTTGATGCAGTTGGAGGGGACGAGGCTGTTACTTGAATGCTTTTTTTTTTTTTTTTACTTTGGTGCCTAGTGTGTTTTTGGGCTTTATTTTTGGTGCCCTTTGTACTTTCTGGGCTTTAAATGGTAACTTTGAAACAATTTCCTCCTACTTTACAATTATATATATACACACACACACACATCGTATGTTTGTTTGTCTTACTTTTGATGATCGTCTTTTACTAATTTCTGCGTGAGCTTTTTGTTGTTTAACCTTTGCCATATGGTCTACCTCTTTTTAATCTCATCATATCTTTTAGTGACTGTGCCACTTAGCTTGTCTTTTAAGCGATTTACATACATTTAAGAAATTTTATCACTTAACCATTTTTAAGTGATTTATATCCATTTAAGGAATTTTATCACTTGACTTCATCAGTGATTTACATCCATTTAAGGAATTTTATCACATAGCCATTTTTGAGTGATTTACATCAATTTAAGGAATTTTATCACTTGGCTTTGTCAGTGATTTACATCCATTTAAGGAATTTTATTACTTGGCTTCGTCAATGATTTATATCTATTTAAGGAATTTTATCACTTTCATTTCCTTTGCTTCCCCCCATATACTTATACACAATTTGCAAAAATATTTGCTGAATAGTACTTTTATTGCTTTATTTCGAATAAGGAGATTACTTTCATGACTACAAAAGTGACTTATCTCTATTGATGATATTTTTTCAAATGTTTGATGATCCATGGTCGTGGCAATTTTTCCCGTCTATTGATTCCAGGTGGTAGCTTCCTTGTCTTGAATAGTGGATGACCTTGTAGGGTCCTTCCTATGTTGGTCCAAGCTTTCCTTATGTTGAGTCCTTCGTTGCTAGTGTGATCCTACGTAGAACAAGGTCTCCTATGTTGAGTCTTCTGAGCTTTACTCTCTTGTTGTAATATTCGATCATCTTTTGCTAGTATTTGGCCATTTTCCAAGACGCTTCTTCCCTCACTTTGTCCAGGCAATCCAGGTTAACCTTCAGTTGATCGTTGTTGCTGCCTTCTTGAAAGAATTCTCTCCTCATGCTGGTGATTCCTATCTCGACTGGTATCACTTCTTTAGTGCCATAGGTGAGTCTAAATGGTGTCTCTTCTGTTAGGGTTCTAGCGGTGGTTCTGTAGGCCCACAGGACATTTGGTAATTCTTCTAGCCATGCACCCTTTGCCCCCTCCAGTCGAACTTTGATGATCTTTAGCAACGTTCGATTCATCACTTCTATATGCTTGTTGGCTTGTGGGTGTCCTAGTGAAGAGAACTGGTTCTTGATTCCAAGCCCTGAGCAGAAGGTCCTGAATTCCTGATTGTCAAACTGACAACCATTATCTGATATTATTGTCCTTGGTATGCCGAACCTGCAAACTATGCTTCTCCACACAAAGTTCTGGATCTTCGCCTTCGTGAATGTTGATAGTGCTTCTGCTTCTACCCATTTAGTATAATAGTTAATTGCAACTAACAAAAATTTTACCTGCCTTTTACCTTAGGGTAAGGGGCCTATGATGTCTGTTCCCCAATGAGCAAATGGCCATGGGGAGGTAATGGCCATTATCTTTTCTCCTGGGATGCATTGGATGTTCTCGAACCTCTGGCATTTGTCTCATCTTTCGACGAACTCCCTCGCATCTTTCTGCATGGTGGGCTAGAAATAGCCTGTTCTAATGATTTTGCTTACCAAGGATCTTAGGCCTGTGTGGTCTCCATATATTCCTTCATGGACCACCTCTAAGATGTACTTAGCTTTATCTTTCTTGACGCACCTCAAGTAGGGCATGGAGAATCCCTTTTATACAAAACGTCATTCAAGATTGTGAACTTGGCTGCTTGCTTCTTGATCTTCCTTGCTTCGTCTGCTAAGAGTCGTCCATCTTGGAGGAAAGAGAAGACTGGAGCTGTCCAACTACTTTGGTCTTGAATTGCAAAAGTGTGGAGTCCTTCATTGCTTGGATGTTTTTGTACTTCTACTTTCAAGTCTAGCGACCTTGTTCCTTCTTTTGATGATGCCTGCCTTGCTACTTTATCTGCCTTTGAGTTCTGGATTTGGGGGACTTGCGCAAAGTCTACCTGATCGAATTCTTGGATCAGGTGGTTCGTCAGCCTGAGGTATTTTTGTATCCTGCCTTCCTTTGCCTCATACTCTCCTTTTATTTGCCTTATTACCAGCTTGGAATCACTTTTGAGGAGCATGTTCTTGGCCCCCAAAGCCTTTCCAACCCTGAGTCCTGCCAATATGGCTTTGTATTTTGTCTCATTGTTGGTGGCAGGGAACTGAAGTTATACCCCGTACTTGAGGATTTCTCCTTTCGGAGTGTTAATGACGACCCTAACTCCTCATCTTTTCTTAATTAACGAGCCATCTGCTTGGATCATCCATTTCTTTGAATCGTCTTGGAACTTTTCGTCGTCTGGCAGAGTGAACTCAACAATGAAGCCAGCTAATGCCTGGGCTTTAATTGCTGTTCTGGGATGGTATTCGATGTCAAATTGTCTCAGCTCGACTACCTATTGCACCATTCTTCCTGCAGCTTCAGGTTTGTTCATCGACTTCCTTATTGGTTGGTCTGTCATTACCAAAATAAGGTTTACCTAAAAGTAAGGATGAAGCTTGTGTGAAGCAACGATTAGGGCAAAGATGATCTTCTCAATGCATGGATACCTTGCCTCAGCTCTTTGGAATACGTGGCTGACGTAGTAAATAGGAAGTTGTACCCTATTTTCTTCTCGAATCAATGCTGCACTCACGGCTATGGTTGATACTGCTAAGTATAAAAACAAATTTTCACCTTCCTTCGATGGGCTTAGAAGGGGAGGATTGCTTAAATAGTGCTTTAGCTCCTGGAAGGCCTCTTCACACTCACTTGTCCAAGTAAAAGCTTGCTTCAGGTTTTTGAAAAAGGGTAGACATTTTTTGTGGCTTTGGAGTAGTGGAGTCGATTTCATACCGTATTGGCCGATATGGCTAGTGTTTACCATACCAGAACCTTGGCTGGTACAGGAACGTTAGTATTTCGTTCCGGTTTAAATACCGGCCATACCGGAGTCATTCCGATAATACCAGAGCGAATATCGGATTTCGGCCGGTAAATGGATACCAGGCCAAAATAAAAATCTCCATTGTTTTGGCGTAGATTTGTCTTTGAAGAAGAATAAAAATAGAAGATGCAGTTGAGGCTTTTGTGAATCTTTGAAAAAAATTTCACCCGTCATTGCAGATTAATCAAGCTGTTGCTTCTTCTCATTTCTCTACTGCTACCTCGTGAACTTCTTCTCCTTCGTTTACTTCCAGCAAGTTCCTTGTCCCCCACTTTTTCTTTTTCTTTGTTTTATCCAGCTATGAATCTCAATGCAAAATTTTGAAACTTGTGGTCAGTGATGGGAAGTGAAAAAGATAAGTCTTCAAGTTCACTTTTTACCCATCCAAATGGTCATGTCACTCACGTGGCCTATAGATGGTGTATTTTTTATTCCCTTTAACTATGTTATAGTACTAGTCTTTAAAGCATCTCCAGCAGATTAGACAAATTTTTGTACTGTTTAGAGAATGAACAGTGACTTTTACCTTTTAGCTATCCATTTTTTCAAAAACACTTTCCAACAGATTTTCTATCTCATTTAAATATTATTTCTTCATTCATTATTTATTCTTTTTTTTAACAACTACACATCTTCCAACATTTTTTTATTCAATACCTTATTATTATAATAGAAAAAAAAAATTGAAGAATAAACAGTAGCCCATCAGACTTGTTGAATTACTGTTCATGAGCCAAAAAAATTTCCGGGTATAGAGAGTCCATTGGAGAATGAACAGTAGCCTATTTTGTGGGTTTACTCTCTAAAGTAGAGAGCATTTTGTGTTTATCTCCTGTTGGAGATGCTCTTAACTCAAAAAAAAGAAAGAAAGTACAATAGTGTTTGTATATATATATATATATATATATATATTATAATAAACTGGTTATCAAAAAAAAAATATATTATAATAAATTATATTTTCTGTACATTAGTTAAATAGTATTAATTTTTAAAAAATATTGTATACTTTTTATTGATATTATTATTATTATTATTATTATAGAATTAGCAGTAATCCCAAAATGATACACCGGTATTGACCGATACTGAAATATATTGTTCCATTGGCTAAATTGGTACGACCTTTGGTACGAAATTAACTCCCTTGCTTTGGAGACGAACCTATTGAGGGCCATGACCCTCCCAGTCAGCTTCTGCACTTCCTTCACTTTTTTTTGTGAAGTCATCTCCAATATAGCCTGCACATTCTCTAGATTAGCTTCTATTCCTCTTTGGGATAATATGAACCCCAAGAATTTTCCTAACGAGACTCCAAATGCACACTTGTTAGGATTCAACCTTATTTGGTACTGCCTAAGGGTCGCAAAGGTTTCCTTAAGGTCATCTAAGTGTGTGTCTTCCTCTTTGCTCTTGACGAGCATATCATCGATGTACACTTCCATATTTCTCTCGATCTGCTTGCTGAATATCTTGTTAACTGACCTTTGGAAAGTTTCTCCTGCATTCTTTAGCTCAAAAGGCATCACTTTGTAGCAATAAAGCCCTTGGTTGGTGATAAATGCAGTTTTCTCCTGGTCTTCTTCTGACATTATAATATGATTGTAGCCTGAGAATGCGTCCATAAACGTGAGGAGCTTATGTCCTACTGTGGAGTCCACGAGTTGGTCTATTCTTATCAATGGAAAACTGTCCTTTGAGCAAGCACCGCATACATCCTCCACTTTCCGTTTGCTTTCTTCGTTAAGATGACATTGGCTAGCTAGTCTGGGTAGTAGACCTTTCGGATGAAATCAGTTGCAAGTAGCTTATTTACTTCGTCCATGATGGTCTTGTTCCGTTCAGGGGCAAAGACTCGTCGTCTTTGTTTGATGGGCTTTCTGTTAGGGTTTACATTTAGACGATGTTGGATGACTTTTGTTGCTATACTGGGCATGTCTTCATGACTCTATGCAAAGATATCCAAATTTTTCTTAAGGAATTGTACTAGCTTCTCCTTCATTTGAGGATTCAGGTTTGTCCCTATCTTTGTCGTCTTCGCCGACTCTCCATCCACCAGTTCCATAGTTTTCAGGGCTTTTATCTTCTTTTCTTCCTCCTCCTCAATCATCTAAGTATGGTTCTCCTTTGCAGCTAGCACTGCTTGATAGCATTCCCTGGCTAGCACTTGGTCTCATTTCACCTCACCTATGCCATACTCCGTTGGAAATTTCACCTTCAGGCAGTATGTAGACATTGTAGGCTTCCAATGGTTGAGTGTGGGTCTTCCAATAATCACATTGTATGATGATGGGCAATCCACCACAAAAAGTGAAGCTATTGGGTTAATTGTAGGGGATGTGATCCTACTGTGACCATCAGTGTCACTATCCATCTGGGGTATACTTGGTCTCCGTTGAAATTGACAAGGAGAGATTCGAAAGGCTGCAATATTTTGGGATCCACTTTCAACTGTTGGAAAGCAGAAAGGTAGATAATGTCAGCATAGCTGCCATTATCTATTAGAACTTGTCTGGTGTTGAATCCTTCTATCATGAGCATGATAACCAAGGGGTCGTCGTGTGATTGCTTCACCCCTTTAGAGTCTTCTTTTGAAAACAGGATGTCCATGCATGTCTTTCTTCTTTGTTTCAAGGGAGGTATCTTGTGGACACTGTTTACATGTCTCTGCTGTGACTTCTTAGGGATCTAAAGGATTCGCTAGTGGATGGTCCCCTAGTGATCGTCTTTATTTCTCCTATCGCTCTTTGTGGACGACTATACGAATTATCCTCGTCCCTAGGATTAGTCTCGGACCTCTCCTTGCGATCGTCTCTAGATCAATTGGACTCCCTTTTTGTTACAAATTTCTATAACTTCCTTTTATGAATTAGTTCTTCTATCTGCTTCTTTAGGTCTCTGCAATCTTTAGTGTAATGGTCGTGATCCTTGTGGAAGTGGCAATATTTCCTTTTGTCTCATACATTGGGTGAGGAGTGCAATGGCTTTGGCTACTTGAGGTTGTGATCGTCCTTAATCTGCATCAGAATTTTGTCTACAAGCATAACCAGAGGAGTAAATTTTACCATTCTTGGCGTTTTATTGTCTCTTCGCTTACTCCCGTTAGAGCTGGTCTAACGATCCCCTCTTTCTCTCTTACATTCTCTTTGGTATTCTCTAGCGCTATACTTTTCTTTAGGCATGTTCTTTCCTCCTATCCCAGCCAGGGCATCTTCTCCATTCATGTACTTCTGAGCTTTCAATAGGATCTCGGCCATTGTTTGCGGAGGACTTTTCGCGAGGGCTACTATGAACTCTCTGGATTTCAACCCAGCTTTAAAAGTGGTTAACTGCACATTGTTATCAGCTTCGTTAACCTCTAGCACTTCTCTGGTAAAACGCTTCACATATGACCTCAGGGATTCTCTTTCACCTTGCCTGATGGTGAGTAGGTGATCCGCCGGCCTCTTCTGACGTTGCCCACCAACAAAGTGGTGCACGAAAGAACTGCCTAACTGTTCAATGTTGTCGATGGACGAGGTTGCCAGTTTGCTGAACCACACTCATGCTACCCCTTTGAGGGTGGTAGGAAAAGAGTAGCATAAGATCTTATCCGGGGTCTGTTGTAGACTCAAGGTAGTCTTGAATGTGGTTATATGATCCAGTGGGTCTTTCAGGCCATCAAATGACTTAAGCTCCAAAAGTCGAAACTTAGGTGGCAGGGGACACTCCAAAATCCATGTAGTTAAGGGGGAGTTTTCCTCCTAACCATCCGGTCCAAGTTTTTGTCTGTCTTTTCCTTCATCTTGTTCATTAGTTCATCCATCTCCTTCCTCATGTTCCTAAGGAGATCTGAGTTTGCTTCATCTGGAAGTTTGGTCATTGAGAATCATCTCTTTTGTGGCTATCTTCGCCATTGTTTTTGTTAGTCCTAATCCTCGTGGGTAAGCGATTTTCATGCTATTGTAATTGTAACCTCATCTCCTGGTTCTGCCTGATGAGTTCTTCCACGCTAGCTGTAAGTGTCTGGATTTGCAAAGCTAATGCTGTAGAATCTTGCGGTGTATTGGACTCCATCTGGATCTTAGAATCGAATGGAACTACACTTTCAAACAAAGGTCTAAAGTTTTCATCCCCACAGACGGCGCCAAACTAATGATGCTGAAATCATCAGTAATTAGGTTGGTCCAGAGGGTTCCCAACACGGGCTTGTCAGAGGTCTTGCAAGAAACTGCAAATAGGAATTCTCTCAGGTGGTCACCGATGTGGTGCCGGTCACAGAGTCTCTGATGACAAAGTTAGAAAAAGATGGTTTTGGAGTTAATCCGAGAATAGAGAGAATTTGTATATAAGAGTGGATATTATCCGTACCTTGTCTTGAGCTTTGGGGAGCCTATAAATAGGCTTTTCTTCTTGCTAGCCGTTGGCTTTCTTTAATGGTGGCTTGATTGCTTTCTTTGTAATGCCTCAGGCCTGCTTAATGTGGCCTTAATGGTGGTTCCAACGGTCTCCTCGTCGATACGTAACCGTTGCAGCATTGAATGGCTATCTTTGTGGCACCCTTCTTCGTCCAGGCTGGACCGTTTGGAGGATTGTAATTATCTGGTCTATCAGTTAATATAGAGTTTATGAATGCTATCAAAAAAGTTACATAATAATAATGTTGATGTGAAAGATTTAAGGAAAGCCAATATAATACAAAACTGCTAATGGCATATTTTTTTATCGATCTAATTATTTAAAGAAGATTTTGGAAAACTATTGTGCACTCTTTTTTATATATATATATATATATATATATATATATATATAATTTGATGGTGATAGAGAGATTTGAATCTTGAATTTTTCCATTGTAGAATTAAGAGGAGTTAACTAGTTAAGTTACGAGACTCTTGACAATCACTCATTTGGAATAGGCCTGAGAATGCATCACCCCCCAAAGTGGTTTAAAGGACATGAGATGGGTTGTGGGTGCAACAAATGACAATGTGAGAGGCAATGAGTTTTTACGGCCACTCTTTTTTGAAAATGATGATGCCGAAAATAATACCACCAGCGAGTCACACGTTCCTCGTACAATCGTCAATGGCACCTGCACAACGAAAAGGAATAACCTAGCAGAGAGTACCGGTGTGGTACCGGCCAAACACCCTCCGAAGGTCAAGTTAGAACTATTCTCACTGCTCTAGAGTGCTAGAGAGGGTAAATTATGCGTACCTCGGTTTGTGAGGGTGTTTGGGTTTTTATAGTAGTAGAGGGTTGACATCTTTTCCTTGGAGTAGAAGTCTTTTCCTTATAGGAGTCTTCTTGGGCGTATTTTACGGGATTCTTTCCATATAGGAGTCCTCACGTTTCATGAAACGTGGGGAGCAAGTTATTTACTTATACACGCAAACGTGGCGATCACGCATTCCATGGCTGACGCCGTCAGTATACGTTGTTTCGTCAGGTCCGGAACCGTCAGCTTCAAGGTGTCCAGCATCACGGCACTTTACATGTGGAGCCTCTTCGCTCTATTTCACTGTCAGCCCTCCACGAATGCTGACGGCGAAAACCATACCGTCACCCATGTCCAAAACTTGTCCCGTCACTTTTTGTCCACTTATTTTATCCTCATCACTTGCCCCCTACTCCATACATCCGTCAGTCTTCATGCTGACGGGTTATGGAGTTGTTTTTCAGAGAGGCAGGGATATCGTTCACCTAGATCTGCATTTAATGCTTTGGACAGGTGGCTCGTTCCGATTGGCTCTGCTTCTGACGAGGTGTCGCTTCGTCTTCCGCGCCCTTTTTTTCCATATATAAACAGCACTTCCCCTTCATTTCCACTATTTCAACTCTGCTGATCTTCTGGAAAGAGAGACCGTCGCTCACATTCCGTCAGTTTTTGGTCCGTCAGCTCAAGCATCATTGTCATTAGAGCCATCCAGAAAGTCACCAGACTGGTAAGTTTTCATCCCCACTTCTTTCTTCGTTCCTTCCCTCTTTTTTTTATTTCTGCCTCACTAGTGAGAACGTCAGTCTAGGTACTTAGATTGGATCCGTCACTTGTAGGTAGTCAAATGTCAAATGACTCGTCTTGTGAGGAGTCGTCAGCTCGCGAAGGAGCGGGCTACGACGAGACCTATGGTTTTGGAGAGGAGTCAGACTTTTCCCTTTCGTCAGAGAGAGAGACGTCGGCACAATCTCCTGACGTTGATGAGAGTTTGGCTGAGGGAGATAAGGATGAGGAAAGAGGGGACGGAACGGATGTTGACGGGGAGGAGAGCGACGGGGATGAGGGATCCAGTGATGGAACCTCGGAGGGTCCCAGAGATAACCGTCCCTTCATTCTTCCTGAGGATTGGGCCGTCAACAAATTTTTTCCTAGGATGAGTGGTAAAGTTTTCAGGGAGTTACGTGTTCGTTATCAAATCCCAGACCACATCCCAATCTGTCTCCCTAGAGAGGACGAGAGGTGTTACTCTGGGAGGACAGCTGACGTTGGCATGTATGATGCCATGTTCGCTGCGGGACTTAGGTTACCATTGATGGCCTTACACCGTCAACTCGCAGACTTCTTAGGCATATCCGTCACCCAAATTGCCCCTAACGCCTGGAGGACTTTCATAGGAGCTGAAATCCTATGGGGCAATCTTAGTGGAGGACACCGTCAGCTTACGCTAGACGAATTCTTTTATTGCTATAGGCCCCATCATATCGCCTCGTCCAAGGGGACATATCATTTCAACGCCAGGGAGAGAGGGTTACGGCTAGTATCAGACATGCCAGATTCAAATAGGAACTGGAAGAGTAGGTACTTTTTTGTTGAAGGGACGGATTGGGTTTGCCGTCAGGAAGAGTGGGAGACGATGCCTCGCGGCTATTTTGACAACACCTGGGCCTTTGTCAAGGACTCAGGTTGACCCCGTCAGATATGTTCCTTCCGTTTATTTTTTGAGGTGACGTCATTAACATTTTTTGTTTCTTTCAGCTTATACCCGTCCGCACGTAACTGACGAGCAAGAGGAGTTCATCCAACGGATTCTGGAAATCCCTTTGGAAGATCGTAAGTGCAGGGATTTGATCACCCTCGACACCCTTCATTTATATTGTGGGGGTCCAGAACCGTCAGCGGCAGCCCGAAGGTCGGAGCAATTTGCACGCCGACGTGAGTAAACCTTTATTTATCCCGTCAGTTTTATTCCTCCGTTACTTGCTCTAACGGTATTCTTTGTATTGTAGAAATGGACTCTGCGAAGCAAAGGATAAGGGCTGCCGCAGCCCGTCAGAAGGAGGAAAGAAAAAATAAGGAGGCAGGAGGGGAGGCCTCGTCAACCCCAAAGGCCGTTGCTAAGGTGACGAAGAGGAAGCCAGACGGGAACGATAGCCGGCCCGCAAAAAAGGCTGCCGTCACCCCTAGGGACGAACCGCTGCAAGAGAAAACCCCTCCTAAGTCTAGCCATGGCGCGGGCAAGGGAGTGATGACCTCTACCAGTCCCGTCAGCGAGGGTCCCTGCCATCTCCTGACTCACAAGGACTATGCCGTCAGGGAGGTTGAGTCCCTAATAAAACCGACGGACATAGAACCTTGCGATCAGGTGGGGACGGAGGACTTAGGGGTGTCAGTCCTCTTCGATCTCACCAGGGTATGTTTACTATAATTTTGTTTGGGGAAGCTGTGTTTTGCTTTGGTATATTTTTTTGACTGACGGATATGTTCTCTTAGGCCTTGGTGCGCGTCAAGGCCCTCCAAGACCGTTGTGCGGCGAAGGAGGGGGTCGTCACTTGAGTTCGCAAGCACAACACGAACCTGTTGAATCAGCAAGCTCAGTACAAGGAAGTCGTCCGTATCCTAAACAAAGAGCTGCAGGAAGTTAAGGAAAAGCTGACGGAAGTCAGCCATCAGAATGATAAGCTCCAGGAAGAGGTGACGGGCTTAGGTGAGAAGCTGCAGACGGCGGGGGCTGACGCGATCAGAGACTTTAAAGCGTCGCAGTCCTTCATTGACTCATGTGGCAGATATTATGGCACTGGGTTCGAAGACTGCCTTCAGCAGGTCGCGTCAGCTTACCCGGAGTTGGATTTGTCTGGGATCACCATGGATGATGGAGATGACGGCCTTTCTCAGCCTACTCCGAGGCATGACGATAGTGTGGTCCTAGCTTAGCCTGCTGCCAACCCTGCTGCTTCTGATTCACCCGCCGTGATTGTGGATGTTGAAGACCATCAAGCTGACGGCAAAGATGCTGACGTTCCTGCCCCTTAGCTTTTATTTCACACTCTAGCCATGTATTTACTTTATCGACAATGGTTGTATTTTAATTATTTGGAAAACAATTGTAGTTTGAAATAGTTGGCAAACAATGCTTAAGCGCCCTTTTGGTTTTCTGGGGCTTTTGTTTATATATAGTTGTATGCTTTTACTTCCGTTGTTTTTATATATATGATAGCCCGAAATTATGGTAGAGTCTCCCGTTTGTTTGGGAACCCGTCAGTTACTTGAACCGTAGGAAGACTCCGTCGGTCATGACTTCATGCCTAGTCTTTTTACCTCATTTGTCTTACAGGTTTCTTATTGGACTTCGGCCTTGTTTATTTCCCAATGCCTCGTCAGCTTGGTGGCCGTCCAGCTTTATATTCCGTCTACTAGAGTCCGTCTGTTTTTTTGAAATTTTTTTTTTTTTGCATGGTGATTGCCTCACCACTTTAGACCGTCAGCTTTTTAGCTTTGGTCCTGATGACTGTCGTCTCTGTAGGCCCTTTGACTTGCGGGCTGTCCGTATGATGATAGCTTCATCTACAGGACCATCAGCTTTCTGGCCTTAGCCTTGCTGATCGTCATATCCGTTGGTTTTAGGACCTCGTCCATATGATGATTGTTTCATCTATTAGACCGTCAGCTTTTTAGCTTTAGCCTTTCCGGACTTGGCCTTAGCCTTGATGTCTTTGACATCTTTTTTGGTTCGTCAGTTTTTTAGGCCTTGATGTATTTAACATCTTCGTTAGTCCGTCAGTTTTTTAGGACCTCATCCATATGATGATTGCTTCATCTTTTGGACCGTCAGCTTTTTAGCTTTTCCTTTCCGGACTTGGCCTTAGCCTTGATGTCTTTGACATCTTTTTGGCCCGTCAGTTTTTTTTTTTAAGGCCTAGTCCATATGATGATGGCTTCATCCATTGGACCGTCAGCTTTTTAGCTTTAACCTTTCCGGACTTGGCCTTAGCCTTGATGTCTTTGACATCTTTTTTGGTCTGTCAGTTTTTTAGGCCTTGATGTATTTAACATCTTCGTTAGTCCGTCAGTTTTTTAGGACCTCATCCATATGATGATTGCTTCATTTTTTGGACCGTCAACTTTTTAGCTTTTCCTTTCCGGGCTTGGCCTTAGCCTTGATGTCTTTGACATCTTTTGGGCCCGTCAGTTTCTTTTTTTAAGGCCGGGTCCATATGATGATGGCTTCATCCATTGGACCGTCAGCTTTTTAGCTTTAGCCTTTCCGGACTTGGCCTTAGCCTTGATGTCTTTGACATCTTTTTTGGTCTGTCAGTTTTTTAGGCCTTGATGTATTTAACATCTTCGTTAGTCTGTCAGTTTTTTAGGACCTCATCCATATGATGATTGCTTCATTTTTTGGACCGTCAGCTTTTTAGCTTTTCCTTTCCGGGCTTGGCCATAGCCTTGATGTCTTTGACATCTTTTGGGCCCGTCAGTTTCTTTTTTTAAGGCCTGGTCCATATGATGATGGCTTCATCCATTGGACCGTCAGCTTTTTAGCTTTAGCCTTTCCGGGCTTGGCCTTAGCCTTGATGTCTTTGACATCTTTTTGGCCCGTCAGTTTTTTTTTTTAAGGCCTGGTTCATATGATGATGGCTTCATCCATTAGACCGTCAGCTTTTTAGCTTTAGCCTTTCCGGACTTGGCCTTAGCCTTGATGTCTTTGACATCTTTTGGGCCCATCAGTTTCTTTTTTTAAGGCCTGGTCCATATGATGATGGCTTCATCCATTGGACTGTCAGCTTTTTAGCTTTAGCCTTTCCGGACTTGGCCTTAGCCTTGATGTCTTTGGCACCTTCGTTGGTCCGTGTGTTATGGACTTAGTGATTTTGGCCGTGAACTTGGTGGATCGTAGAAAAAATACACTTCAGCAATTTCTGAATAAAACTCCTCTTATTGCCATGCATTTAAATAAAAGTAATTAAAATCAAATACTGCCCCTTGGGCTAAAAAGTATTGTTGCAAAAAAAACTAAAGTAAATGATAAATCTGAGGAGTACAACTATAATTTGCTGAAATAGAAAAGAGGTTGGTCTTCATGCTGCCGCTCCTATTGGTAGTACTTTCGTAGGTGCTCGGTGTTCCATGGGTGTGGTAGTTTCTGTCCCTCCAACGTTTCCAGGTGGTAAGTACCTTTTCTCTGCCACGACGAAACTCGGTAAGGACCTTCCCAATTGGGGCCGAGTTTCCCTTGGGTAGGGTCTCTAGCGGCGCCCATGACCTTTCTAAGAACAAGGTCTCCAACTTGGAACTCTCTGTGTCAGACCCGAGAGTTGTAGTGTTTGGCCATGCGATCCTGGTACCTAGCGAGCCTTTGTTCTGCTGCTGCTCTGATCTCGTCCACTAGGTCGAGCTGTAGTCTCATAGCCTCGTCGTTTTTGTTCTCATCATGGTTGTGTACCCTGTAGCTTATGAGTCCGACTTCGGCCGGGATGACTGCTCGCCTCCGTATGTCAGTCGGAATGGTGTCTCTCTTGTGGGTGTTCTTGCCATCGTCCTGTATGCCCATAGTATACTCGGTAATTCTTCGGGCCATATACCCTTTGCCCCCTCGACCCGAGTCTTGATGATCTTTAGCAAGGATCGGTTTGTGACTTCGACCTGTCCATTAGCTTGAGGGTGGGCGGGGGAGGAGTAGTGGTTCTTTATTCCTAACTGTGAGCGAAAATCCCGGAAGTGGTCGTTGTCGAACTGCCTCCCGTTGTCCGAGACAAAGACTCTAGGAATGCCAAACCTGCATATGATGCATCTCCAGGCAAAGCTCCGCACGTTTTTCTCTGTTATCGTAGCCAGAGCTTCAGCTTCCACCCATTTCGTGAAATAGTCGATGCCCACTACCAGGAATTTCAGCTGTCGTACGGCTGTAGGGAATGGTCCCATAATGTCTAATCCCCATTGTGCGAACGGCCATGGGGCCGTCATCGGGGTCAGCTCTTCGGTTGGTTGTCTGATAATGTTGCTGAACCTTTGGCATTTGTCGCAGGCCCTGACGTAGGCTTCGACGTCCTTTTGCATGGTGGGCCAATAGTATCCTGCTCGCACAAACTTGTGTACCAACGATCTGGACCCTGAATGGTTTCCACAGATTCCTTCATGCACCTCTCTCATGACGTAGTCTGCCTCTTCCATACCCAAGCATCTCAAATATGGTCGGGAGAAACCTCTTTTGTAAAGGACGTCTTTTATCAGGACGAACCTCGCTGCTTGGACCTTAAGTTTCCTTACGGCTTCCTTTTCGTCTAGTAAGACCCCCTCTTTTAGGTATGAAACTAACGGCGTCGTCCAGCTTCTGTCGGAGCATATTTCCTGCATATTGCTGAGATCTATTAGCGGAGAAAGCTGCACGAAGGAGAGTACATTACCAGGGATGACCATTTGTTCTGCTGAAGCGGCCTTCGCGAGGCGGTCAGCTCGCTCATTTTCTTCTCTGGGAATTTGGACGACTTTGGCTTCTAGGTCATCCACTCTCGCTTTTACTTCATCAAGGTACTTCTTCATCTTTTCGCCCTTGCACTCGTAGTCTCCATTTATTTGGTTAGTGACGACCTGTGAATCGCAGTAGATGACTACCCTCGTGGCTCCTGCTGCTTTGGCGAGGTCGAGCCCTGCTATCAGAGCCTCATACTCTGATTCATTGTTGGTGGCAGGGAAGTCAAGACGAACCATACATTCAATGGTGTCTCCTTCAGGCGATAATAGCAAAATGCCGGCCCCTGCGGCTTGTCTGTTGGATGACCCATCTGTATATATACTCCATTGAGGGGACTCTGCTGCCCCCTTATCTTCATCATGAGTGAACTCAGCTATAAAGTCGGCGATGATCTGTCCCTTGATGGCGGTCCGTGGGCGGTACTGAATATCAAATTCGCTCAGTTCTATAGCCCATAATGCCAATCGTCCCGCGGCCTCGGGACTGCTCATTGCTCGCCTTAAGGGCTTGTCAGTCAGGGCGTTCACTGTATGGGCTTGGAAGTACGGTTTGAGCTTGCGGGCTGCCGTAATTAATGCAAAGGCAAGTTTTTCCATGGGCGGGTATCTTTCTTCGGCACCGTGAAGTGCTCGGCTTGCGTAGTATACGGGCTTTTGCACTTTCTCTTCTTCTCTGATCAAGGCCGCGCTAACGGCTGCGGGGGAGACGGCCAGATAGAGAAAAAGCTCTTCTCCTGGCTGCGACGGGCTTAGCAATGGTGGGGAGGAGAGGTAAGCCTTCAACTCTTCGAATGCTTGCTGGGATTCGTCAGTCCACTCGAAGGATTTCTTCAATGTTCGGAAGAAGGGCAAACACTTGTCTGTTGCCCTTGATACGAACCTGTTTAGTGTCCCTATCTTTCCGTTGAGGCTTTACACCTCCTTCACATTTCTTGGTGGTGCCATATCCAAGATGGCCCGGATCTTGTTCGGATTTGCTTCAATTCCCCTCTGAGACACCATGAATCCTAAGAATTTTCCTGCCGTTACTCCAAAGACACATTTTCCTGGATTGAGCTTCATGTTGTAGGAGCAAAGTGTGTCGAATGTTTCTTTGAGATCTCCTAGATGATCTTCCTCCCTTCGGCTCTTTACCAGCATGTCGTCCACATAGACTTGGACATTCCTCCCAATCTGCTGCGCGAACATTTTGTTCATGAGTCTCTGGTACGTTGCGCCTGCGTTCTTTAGGCCGAAGGGCATCACCTTGTAACAGAAGAGGCCTTGGCTGGTTACGAACGACGTTTTCTCTTGATCGGCTTCATGCATTCGGATTTGGTTGTACCCCGAGAAAGCGTCCATGAAGCTCAGCAACTAGTGTCGAGCCGTAGAGTCTACTAGGACATCGACCCTCGGGAGGGGGTAGCTATCCTTGGGGCAGGCCTTGTTGAGGTCGGTGAAGTCCACGCACATCCGCCATTTCCCGCTCGCCTTTTTGACCATCACTACATTTGCTAACCAGTCGGGATAGTATACTTCTCTAATAAAACTTGCTTTCGGTAGCTTTCTGACTTCTTATGCTATGGCTCGGTCTCGCTCAGGGGCGAACACTCTCTTCTTTTGTCTGATAGGTGGAAAGGCGGGCGATACGTTCAACCTGTGCACCATGACTGAAGGATCTATTCCCGGCATATCTTCATGACCCCACGCGAATATGTCTCGATTGCGTCTGAGGAAGGTTATGAGCTCCTGACGGATCGTGGTGTTAGCAAGCGTTCCAATTTTGGTCGTTCGGCTAGGATCGGAACTGTCAAGGGGTATCTCTTCTAACTTCTCAACCGGCTCTGTTACCGTCCGACGCTTTTCTATGCTTAAAGCCTGAACCTGATCCTCCATTTCCATCATGGCTATGTAGCATTCGCGCGCGGCCATCTGACTTCCGCGCAGTTCCCCTACTCCGTAGTCAGTCGGGAACTTTATCATTAGGTGGTAGGTGGAAGTTACTGCCTTCCATGAGTTGAGCGTGGGTCGCCCGAGGATAGCGTTGTAGGCTAATGAGCAATCGACTACCAAGAATGTCACGTCCCTGGCTATCTGTTGAGGGTAATCGCCTACAATGACGGATAATGTGACCGCACCCAATGGGAATATCCGGCTCCCGCCGAAGCCAACAAGCGGGGCATTTGTTGGGGTCAATCGCTCCCTGTCAATCCTCATCTGCTGGAACGCCGTGTAGTATAAAATATCTGCTGAACTGCCATTGTCGACCAGTACTCGGTGCATGTTGTAGTCTCCCACACGCAAGCTGACGACGAGTGCATCGTCATGTGGATGGTGACGGCGTAGCGCGTCTTCTTCTGAGAATCCGATTACGGGACCTTCTCTCCGTGCTATCTTCGGCACGACTCCCGTCAGCTGAACATTTTGTACCATCCGAAGATAGGTCTTGCGGGCTTTCTTGGATGACCCGGCAGCAGCCGTTCCTCCTACGATCATCCTTATATCCCCGATCGGAGGCCTCGGTCTCTCATTGTCCCGTCGGGGGTGTTGGTCTTGTGCGGGGGGATCCGCTTTCTCCTTGCTAACGAATCTCTGCAGCTTTCCTTGTCTGATAAGGGCCTCAATCTGCTGCTTGAGGTCATAGCAATCAGCCGTGTCGTGGCCGTGGTCGCGGTGGAAACGGCAATACTTATCCCGGGAACGTTTGTTGGGGTCACTTTTCAGTTTTCCCGGGAACGTCAGAGCCTCTTCGTCCTTGATTTGCATAAGGACTTGATCTACCGGGGCTGTTAGCAGAGTGAAGCTCGTGAATCTTCCCCCCAGGGGTCTAGGACGCCTTTCTTCCCTTCGGTCTCCTGTTCTTGTCTTCTTTCGGCCTTGGTCCTACCGATTGTCTTCCTACCTTTCTCTTTTCCTAGGCTTCTCTTCCTGAGCTAATAGCGCATTTTCAGCGTTCATATACTTTGTGGCGCGATAAAGTACTTCCGACATGGTCTTTGGGTCGTTTTTGTATAGGGAAAACAAAAACTTGCCCTTCTTCAAGCCATTCGTGAATGCCGCAACAAGTATCTTATCGTCGGCTTCGTCGATCGAGAGTGCCTCTTTGTTGAAGCGGGAGATGTAGGCCCTTAAAGTTTCATCTTCTCGCTGCTTCATACTCATCAAGTAAGCCGTAGACTTCTTGTATCGATGGCCTCCAATGAAGTGTGCGGTAAATTGAGCGCTGAGCTCTTTGAAGGTGCTGATGGAGTTTGGTGTCAGTCGGCTGAACCAAATTCTCGCTGCGCCCTTCAGCGTTGTAGGGAAGGCCCTACACATGATGGCGTCCGCGACTCCTTGAAGGTGCATTAGGGTCTTGAAGGTCTCCAGGTGGTCCAGTGGGTCCTTCACCCCGCCATAACTGTCTATCTGTGGCATACGGAACTTACTTGATAAAGGGTAGGAGTTGACGGTGGCGGTGAACAGCGAGTCAGTTCGGTTGACAAGGTCGTCCAGGTCGCTTGATACTCGTCCCTTGAAAGCATTCATCATAACCTCCATTTGTTCCTTCATAGCCTGCATCTCCGCGATAACAAGTGGCGGAGTGGTTTCTGCGAGGGAGGGGATGCTTGTGTTCTGTCGTTCTGGTTTGCTCGGGGTGTTGCTGGCCTGGGGTCCTTCCTGGTTTCTTCTATCGGCGCTGGTTCCTTCTTGATCTGCTCCTTGGTTGTTGGGAGCTGCATTTTTCTGTTTCAGTTGCTCTTCTAGGTCGTGGTTTTGTTTGGTGAGGCGCTCCATGGCGGTGGCGAGTGTCCTCACCTGTCTTTCAAGCGCAGTCGTAGGGACTTCTTCTTCTTGAATGTCGTTGGTGGTCGCCATTGAGCGAGTGAGTACCATGTAACTCTTTTGTCTAGGAAGCGAAAATGTGCGACGCTTCCCACAGACGGCGCCAACTGATGATGCCGAAAATAATACCACCAGCGAGTCACACGTTCCTCGTACGATCGTCAATGGCACCTGCACAACGAAAAGGAATAACCTAGCAGAGAGTACCGGTGTGGTACCGGCTAAACACCCTCCGAAGGTCAAGTTAGAACTATTCTCACTGCTCTAGAGTGCTAGAGAGGGTAAATTATGCGTACCTCGGTTTGTGAGGGTATTTAGGTTTTTATAGTAGTAGAGGGTTGACATCTTTTCTTTGGAGTAGAAGTCTTTTCCTTATAGGAGTCTTCTTGGGCGTATTTTACGGGATTCTTTCCATATAGGAGTCCTCACGTTTCATGAAACGTGGGGAGCAAGTTATTTACTTATACACGCAAACGTGGCGATCACGCATTCCATGGCTGACGCCGTCAGTATACGTTGTTTCGTCAGGTCCGGAACCGTCAGTTTCAGAGTGTCCAGCATCACGGCACTTTACATGTGGAGCCTCTTCGCTCTATTTCACCGTCAGCCCTCCACGAATGCTGACGGCGAAAACCATACCGTCACCCATGTCCAAAACTTGTCCTGTCACTTTTTGTCCACTTATTTTATCCTCATCAGAAAACATTATTAAGTATTTCATAAGGAGTACAACTATATGTGGTACTTTCTTCTTTTACATAATAATAAATTTCATTATGCGAGAAAAGAGAGTATCATGCCACTATACTTTAAGAGTATCAAACCACAAATTAAATTTTCTCTTTTAGACGAGTGTATTGTGATTGACCTACCTAAATTGGATAGGGTACCCTCAATCAAGCTTGACCTTTGTGGGGCTTTGAGTCAGTTAACTATCAATGTAGGTTGGATGGTACATGCAATTTAGGGTGGGGATATGTGGTCGAGGCCGACCAAATGGTAGCCAACTGGTTGGACTTTAGTTTCAGGTGTTAAGTCAAGGCGAAAATGGCCCACTACCACTATTTAGTAAAAAAATTAGCAATCTACTACTATTATGTAAGGATCTACCACCTTTTTGAAACTCGAATTTGTGAAACTCGAGTTTGCCATGAAACTCGAGTTCCAAAAACTCGTTTTATTTGAAAAAATATACTCCAAATTTGCTGGAACATTTTTTATGGTACTCAAGTTCATGAAACTTGAATACCATGAAAAACTCAATTTCAACAAACTCGAGTACCCAAAAAGTGGTAGATCCCTACATATTTCTGAAACATTGTTAAATTACAACATAGTTTGCAAAAATGTGCTATTTGACTATTTTCGCCATTGAGTCGGTCTAACTACCTTATTAGTTTGATGGGCTTCGACCCAACCAGCTAGTCTAGAATCTGGATCGGGCCTCCAGGTAAAAAGCAGTTTTGCAGGCAAATCTTTAGTTCTAACTGTGGGAAAACATCTTTATTTCAGCGTGCATATATATATATATATATATATAGAAGTAGCATTTGGAGATAACCGAGTAACTTCTCACAAACTGAGAAATGCAGGTGGTGGGCAAACTTAATTTGCATCTGCAAAAAAAGACATGGGTAAGGGTAGCTAGCTAAATAAGCTAGGGCTAGGGTATGTTCCACTTGGAATGCCCAGGACATGTACCATGCATATATGTACCAACTAATTATATATAGATATACATGTCTGGTAGCCAGTATAAGAGAAGCAATTGTAGATAGCAATAAGTAACTTGACTGAGCAAATCATTAATTGTTCTTCTTGCAAGTAGGCAGGTATATATGGCTGATATTTGCCAATGCAGAAGACAAACAAACTGGCAATTGCTTGCAGGTAGGTAATGATGGAGGCCATTTGGGAAACTAACAAGCAACGACACGACTACTACTCATACAAATAGGTCTGCTTCAATGTGATTAATTATCCAGATACTGGTGGTCCTGCTCCTGCATGCATTGGAATCTCCATGCATTTAACCTGGAACTGTTCTTCCATATATCTTATTGTCTTCTTTTTTTTTGTTGTTGTTGTTGTCGTCGTCATCGTCTTTGCCCTGTCTTGTTGACTCTACTGACAATGTTTGCATTGTAGCAGAACACGATATTACATTAAAAAAAAAAAAAAAAACTATTACTCTTGATTTAGTTTGGGGGAAACTCAATCAATCATGCAGTGATCGATTTATTGATATTATCATGTTAATGTAAAAAATAAATCTTAGGTAGGGTAGACTAAGGTGTCACCACTCACCAAGCAAGGATGATCCTCTTAATTGAATATAATATTAAAAAAAGAAGTTATGTGTCCTTAGCTAAACCTAATAAGTATATATATATGGTAGGTTTACTCGATTAAATTTTATACATATTGGGAACTTTAATTTATTAAGGAGCTTAATTATATAACTAACGTGGCAGTGATGTGAGCCTAAGTTGGATGCACTAGAAATACAATCTTTGTGGAGCACTGTATAGTTTAGAGTTTAGAGTTTAGAGTTAGACCAAGATTCCGTGGATGATGCCATGAGGAGGCACGAAATACCCTGTTTAGGCACATGGACACGACAATACGAAATGGGCCACTTTGTTTTGTTCTTTTTTTCTTTTGTTAAGTCTTTGTTTCGTTCCCATTTGCAATTGAGATGCTGTGTCAGCTGCTTTAGATTTGGCCACATGTATAATTATAAACTCACCCAATCTCGCACAATTTTATTCTATATACATATATATTGTCTACATCTTTCCAGAATCAATGAAAACCAAAAACTGAATGAATTTCTCTATGTTCTCTTAACTAGATGGTTATAAAAAAAAAGTGTCGTCTTCATAATTCATATCCTAATAAAAGGAATTGGAAGTGTAAAACATATTTACATAACAGGAAACAAATTCATTGGCGCTAGTGCTACGTACACGTACATTTCTCCTTTTCCGTTCTTACACCTTGGGGTTAAACACTCATAGCAACATGATTGAGATTGTTGGGTATACTAGGCAATTTTGTCGGTGGCGGCTTCATAAATTTTTTTCATGGGGGTCATTATTGACCAAAATTTAATAAAAAGATAATTTTATATATTGACCAAAATGCGTGCACAAACAGATACATAAAGTCTAACAATTTTTTTCTACAAATTTTCTTATTTTGAAATATTTGCATGATAGTCTCATTATTAATGTTACAAGTTATATCTTTTAAAAATTTTAGTTAGATAAAAACTTTATTGGGATTTTTCTTTTTGTTTGTAATGACTTAATATATTGTTAAGGGAGCCAAAATTCAAAGACAAAGTTTAGCTACAAATATAGTTGTAGCCTAAGACTACAACTATATTTTGAACATATAATCATTGAATTACATGTTCTTTTTATTCTTAAAACACATGTCAAATTTCACGTTAATCGAATATTATTTATTATTTGATTCATAAACTTAAATTTTTATGTAATTTTAGACTACAAAAACTCAAAATTTAAAGATTTGATTGATGACATAGCTATTAATCTCTGATCTTTTTGAAATTTGGCAAATATATATGGAGGATATATATAAGAAGAAAATGTAATCCAATGGTGAATTGAATTTATCACAATTCACATAAAAAAAAAAAAATATATATATATATATATATATATATATATATTGAGTGGGGTTGTAGTCTTAGTCTACAATCAAGTTTATTACCAAATTTTGTCCAAAAATTAATTATGTTGAGCCTAAAAAAATTTAGGGTGATAACAATTAATATTTTTTAAGGATAATAAAATCATAAATTTTTAAAATTTATATATAATAATTAATTTTTTTGCCAGGTCGGGGTGGTCCTGTGACCATCCTGAACTCCATGCAGAGCCGCTGGTGAATTTTGTGGCCTTTTTTAGGATTATTTATTTTGTGCTAAGGTTACATGAGAATGAGATAACCTTTGCTTTAATTATTCATTTTCAGAAACCTCAATACTCAATGGTAAACATAATCTTGCATATGAATGAATGAAATTAAAGGCACAAGAATTTACAGGTGAAAGCATTTCCATATAAATGACCTAGTAAAATTTATTGTCTTTAAAAAAGGGTTTTGGATTTGAATTTCATCTACACCAAAAAGAATTCGTTGTTGTATTGATTTAATGGTTAAGAGGACACCATACATTTCAAATCCCATCATAGATCTATAAGAAGACTATAAGTCCCAACCATAATTATTCATACAACTTTAGATTTTTAATAACTTTGGCTATATATTATCGATATTAATTAAGATTCTTTGTCCCCTTTTATTCGTTTCTAAGAGTTTTGAATAATAACTTATATCTGAATTTTATAGAACATTTGTTCTCTAGACCTTTATCAAGATGAATCTGGAAACCGACGGTGGATTGTTTTTAGAGCCAATAAACATGTATGTCTAGAATGAAGTTAACATCTGAGATAATTCCATTTCTCTCAATTTCTCAAATCTGTAGTTTTCCTAACCAAAATTTTCTTGATTGCTACATTTGAGGGTGGGCAATCACTTCAACATTACTCTAGGGAATAAGTGGTAAAGCATATAAGTTACGGAAAATTGAATATGACCTCATTATTATGTAAGGGTCCCCCCATGTGATTGATAAAATTTTTTGTTTTTGAATAAAAGAAATACGTTGGTATATTGACTTGATAGTTAAGATTAATTAACATGAAGAGAACATCATACATTTTAAATCCCCTAATATCTATAAGAAAAAAAAAATTCTCAACCAAAATCATTCATACAACTTTAGGTTTTTCTTCATAAAATGGGATATATATTATCTATATTAGTTTTCTTTGTTTCTTTTGATTTGTGTTTCCAAAAATTTTAGAATAATAATTTATATATGAATATTATAGAAAATTTGTTATCTAGACGACCTTAATTTATAAAGATGAAATGGGACACCTATGGGATTTTTTTTTTTTTTTAAGAGAATAAAAATGGAATGTGTGTTAATTCCTAGAATGAGCTAAACATCTGGGATAATTCCATCACTCTCTCTCTCTCAATTTATGAAATCTATAATTTCCAAATTAACCAAAATTTTGGTTTGATTGGAACATATGACATGAGGATGGGCAATCACTTGAGATTACTCTAGGAAGAGAAGGGAAGGGAAAGGAAGGAAGAAGTGGTACGGCATATAATTAATAAAGTACGGAAAGAAAATTTGAAAATGACCACACACACTATTACATTATGTAATGTATAAAGTGATCATGTGATTGTAAGACATTGTCGTTTTCAATTATTTGAGGAATTTAGATGAGCATCTTGATCGATCTCTCCCTCTTGTCTTTTTGTCAAATTTTTCCTCATTTACTCCCAAAATTCCAAATTTTAGTGGGATCCACCCCTAAGGGTTGTGGAGCTGTAGAAGGAGATCACGAAATCCATTTAAGATCTATCTAACGTTACGTTTGATACTATTAATTTTATCAATTTATTTTACTATTCAGTTTATTTTTATTATTATTTATGAGTTTTATTATACTTTTTAATATTATTTATGAGTTACACTATATTATTTCAGTTAATTTTTATATTTATCTAAAATATTTTTAGTAAAAAAAATTTTAATTCTAGCAAAATAAATGAATCCTAAATAGACCCGTATATATGGTTTTGGAATGTGAAGTTAACAGTGTTCATGGTCTCATCTCATGAATGATTTGTGCTTGATATGTCACATCAATTTCGGTATTTTTGTACGTCTAACGTCTCTCTGTTTAAATTTAATTAAGAATAAACATCCAACCGCAGCACGCCAGGTGATCTTCGAGAAGCTTGGTTTACCCAACTTTGGCGACTTTTGCTACCACTATATATCATGAGGTGTGTGCTAGCCCCTCTAGCTAGCTAGCTAGCTAATTCGATAGATCAACTACTGGATTTCCCCCAAATTTTTAATTAATACTTAGGGTCTGTTTGGATAGAACTTATTTTGCTGAAACTTAAAACTGAAAACTGAAAACACTGTAGCAAAATAATTTTTAAATGTGCGAATAGTACCGTGGGACCCATTTTTAATGAAAAAGTGGATAAAAAGTGTAATTTGTAGGTCCATGAACAGTGCATATGTGCACTGTTCACTGCAGAAAGTCAACAATTGTGGTTACTGTTCATTGAACAGTAACCGCAATACTCCAAATGAAAACGCGTGAAGTGAAAAAAAAAAAAAAAAAAAAAAACAGAAACGCAACGCAACGTAGGATAAGTCCAACCCAAACACACACTTAGAGTGCGTTTGGGAAGCGCGTTTTGCGCTTCCCAGACGCGCGTTTACGTTTTAGGAATTTTTTTTTTTTTTTTTTTTTTTTGTCAAGCCGTATCTTTTTGACTTTTCTTACGTGAACAGTGCTTTTATGCACTGTTCATGAGTCCCACAAAATATACTTTTCAGCAACTTTTTCATTAAAAATGGGTCCCACGATACTATTCACACATTTAAAAATTATTTTGTTACAGTGTTTTTCAGTTTTCAGTTTCAGTTTCAGTTTTCAGTTTCTTTTTTTGGGGGGAAAAAACGTGGATATGTGAGCTTACTCACTTCAATAAGGCTTCCAAAATTATGGGATAATATAAATTCACTCAAATAAAATTCTAAAATGTTTTATAAAAAAAAATTATGTAAATGTCCTAAATCATTATTGATAATTAATTTCTCATAACAACTTGGGATTTCAACTTTCATAAGTTAGTCTCCCAAGGATCCACAACATAGATTGTCAACATTAGTCATTAAATCTTTCACACACAAACAATCCCTCTTTCTCTCTCAACACTCCTTTTGAAAAATTTATCTCTTTCTTATATATAAAATTTTATACATGAATCATGATACATGATTCTTTATATAAAATTAATCTTTACTTGATTGGTATTAATTTATCAAGTTATGTGTTGAATTTGTCTTCTTTTATTTTTTTTATTTTTTTATTTTTTTTTGACAAGTGAACACTGTTACATGATTATATTATTAAGTGAAGTTGCATCAACGCCTTTGATAAATTAATTTTTTTTTTTTTGCTTTAAAAATATTTATTCTTATCATATTAAAATTTTATATAGTAGATAGTTTTTTTTTTAATTCCAAATATTTTTAATTCTAAATTCTGGTAGAAATATTGACTTGGATATGAGAGAGAGAGAGAGAGAGAGAGAAATAAAAAATTTAATTAAACCTCACCTAGAATCTTTTGTTAAATATATTATTAAGAATATAAAAATATAAGATAATTAAAATTTATATGAAATTGTGCAAATCAACAATAATTCATAAAAAAGAATTAAAAGATAAAGAAATAATACAATGGAAAGATAACAATGGAAATAATTTTCAAAAGATTTGTGCGAATTGAAATATACATGCATATTTTAATTTATATGAAATCACACAAATCTTATTGAAATTATTTATTTATATAATTTAGTTTTTTTTATACATAATTCATTTATAATTTATTTATTAGACCTATTCTATTATTATTTCAAGATCGGCACTCATCTCTCTCTTGGTATTCTCATTGTCACCTCAATCATATTTCTATCGTCTCTATCTCATTAGCATAGAAATCTTGTCTTGGCTTGCCCTACTTCTACCTCACACAAGTTTTCTTTGTCCTAAAGAGGGGATGGGGCAAGGATGTGACACCCCACATCCTGCCCTAGTGCCATTCCTAATAGAATTAATGTGATTAGGCCTTAGAGATCTGCGTCCACAATAGAAAGCCCTTAAGAAGTTATATCTTTATTATTAAGATGTGTACCATACACTAAGTAAATTAAGGGTATTTATAAAGACTAGCTCTAATCATGATGTAAATTAACCTTATAGTAGTACAAGATAAGCTTACAATAGATGTAGTACTAATATCTCTAACATTTCCCTTCAAACTCAAGGCAAAATTTTAAGGATGCCTTGAGTAATTAGGGAAAAAAATGTTGTCATCAGATCAAATATATATAATATAGAATGGACTGAGCTTAATGTGAAGTGGAATGTGTGAGTTTTTTTTTTTTTTTTTTTTTTTTAGTGAGAGTTTCAACCTATGTCGTTCACTCTTAATGATAGCTCTTTATCATTAGAGCAAGACACCAATTGGTTTTTAGTGTAAGCGGATATTGAATCACAGATATCTTATTTAACCACTATAAAACTTTACCAATTGAGTTAACTAAAACCAAGAGATAGTTGTTAGAAGTACTGAATGGAAACTATTAGCAATTAATTGTGGTCAAAAGATGACTAAGTAATATAGTTGGAGGATGGTTGGTATGGCCTAAGGATATATAGGTGCATTAGTGCTTGGAGGGCATCGATAGAGAAATGGTGACAGACATGAGAAAAACGATGGTAGTACTAGTGGCAGTAGGCAACAGGTGGTGGCTAGATGATGGCAATATTTATATATATATATATATATATATATATATATCGGGGAGAAGACACCGTTGCAGGCTAGAAGACATTAAGAAAGGAGAGTATTATTTATGGGAATCAGAAGACATTGTCATAGTGAGGCATGTGAATGAGTTGATGACCTTTGGGGAAGTAGACAAGGACATAGTACACCGTATTAGAATTGTTATTGAGAGAGAGAGAGAGAGTACAGCAAAATTAATTTGATTCAATTTTAGAGGCTTACATACACAGTAGAAAACCCTTGAAAGGCAGCCTTAATTAGGGTATAACAGAAGATAGGCTTGCAATTCAAGTATTGTATTACTAGTACAATATAAAGTAAACCCCAAACAAATATCTCTGACAACACACTTATAAATTAAAAAGATCATCGATCATAGCTTTGCTTCCAAATAAAATGGAGTAATTTTGTAGTAGTTAAAGGCATGCGTAATTGATACTCTATATTAATATTTGTGTTTCTTTGATGGCTTAATTCTATGATGGGAGGTAAGGGTCGGGATTCAAGTTTTCAAGAGAGAGTTTCACACACATATATACTTAAATTAAACTAGAGTAGAATTTTTATATTGTAAAAAAAAAATAATAATAGTTTCTATGATGAGAATATATGATATACAATTACAAGTGAGAGAGAGAGACGCAGGAATCTCACTCACATGCATGTCAATCAGATGTTGCAAATGTCATGAGGATGGATGGTCCCAACACCCAAGTTGTTAAATGTTACTTCATCATCATCCTCATCATCAAACATCAGTCGTCTCTTATATATAGACAGGCATACAAGTTGTGAAATGTTGCTTCTTCATCTCAGCTAGCCTCGATCTTACACCACAAACGGCCATGCGTCAAGTGGCCAAACGCCAAAAGCTTAATTTAAGTGGCCCTCCATACATACACGATACAGCTATGATTAATATAGGACATCTCAAATTTGTGGTTATTGGTATTTCCATCCCCATACGTACTTTGAAGCTCTTTCCACTTTTAGTAATTCATTTCTCTCCAAACATCTTTTTTTTTTTTTTTTTATTGAGAGTAAATACGTACTTTGGCTTTTTTTTAACTATAATGTGCAATAATATTTGTTTAGTTAAATGCTTAGAAAATGTGATTCACATGGAAGAGGAGGGCTCACCTATACATATATAGATACCCAGCATCTCCATTCTCCACCTCATATATATGATATCTTTCTTTCTTAATCATAGGAACCAAATTAAAGTCCAGTAGTGAAGCACGGGATACTAACAGTAAATTCCCAAGAATTATCCCTTTTTATTTTTATTTTTTATGCTTCCTGTTTTACTTTAAATTTTAAAAGATTCAGCCAAGGAATATTTTTAGGCTTTTGAGAACCAATCATTGATAAAATTTTCTCTCTCCCAACTTCTTTATAAGCCACCGTGCATCACGCTTAGCTTTTAGTAAATAGTAATGTGACATGACACTAGTTACTCCATCAATGACTCCTGCAACTCTTGCCCAGATCCACATTTGGTCACCCAACCAATGGCTGAGATTAAAAATTAAAAACTCACTTCCAATCCCAGCTCTTGAGTCAAAAACTTTTTTAACTTTATTATTATTATTATTATTATTATTTCTTCTTCTATCCAACTTTTACATCTCACAGACCCACAGTATTCGCGTCGTTCAATAATTGCATGGGATCTAAATCCCTACTGCCCTTTGATTACTATTTCTTTATTAAATTTATTTATTTTAAATAGATAAGATAGACCTTAAACTAGGCTGTTATGATTGCATTTTATAATTAAGTTTAAATAACAATTAATTATTGGTGTAAATGATATTTAAATTAATATATTTTATTTAATGATACTGAATTTTACCAGTCGATTTAGTTAAAATTTACTTCTAATAAATTTCTTATACTTACTTCATTCCCTCTCTCATGTATGTGCGTGTTTGTTTCTTAAAAAATAAAAATAAAAGTTATAATATTTTCATATAAAAAATCTTGATTTTTATATATATATTTTTTTTAATTAAAGTATACTTTTAGCATTTTCATTTTAGATTTTTACATTTCAAATTTTTTATTTTAACACCTCATGTTTAATTTCATTTTCATATGCCATCATACATTTTATATTAGTAATTTTGGTATGTTAAGAGCCAGAGAAATGTCATCCTTTAAGACATGTCACTCATATAAGTCCATTTTTATTAGTAATTTGGTTTATTAGTTTTAGATAAGTGTTGTCTGTTAAGACACATCACCTACATAAGTCTATTATGTTAGTAATTATACTATTATGTGCAAAATTAGTGTTGTCTATTAAGACACAACACCTCTATAATGCTAGGTGTCACCAATTTACTAACAAAAATGAACAACAAAGCCAACATAAAAACAAAATCAAATATGAAGGACCAAAATGAAAATTTTGAAATGTAAATTGACTAAAGTAAAAACAACTTCAAATTATAAGGGCTAAAAGTGTGTTTTAATATTTTTTTTTTATTTTTTTTTTAAGTAGATAGTGGGGAGGGGATAGGATTCAAACAATAAATATGAGGCAAAAAATTGATGTCATTACCGCTACACTATCACTTGAACCCCTTTCACCTCAATAATTAGGGATGTATCGAATGAATAAATTTTATAGTTTCAAAATAATAAATTAAAATTTAGAGTCCATTTAAGTATCTATTTGTCTCAAACTTATTTGATTACCTTTTAGTTTTTATGTATAGTTTTTTAAAACTTCCTTTTTTTCACTTTTTTTAAAATATAAGTATACTTTAGCACATTTTTAATAAAAAGTAATCAGTAAAAAATTAAATAAGCTCAAGCCAAATGCATACTACATATTACAATATTGTGTGTTTAACATACTTTAATATATAAGTTAAGAGATTAATTTGTGATTTTAGACAAATTAATACAATATAGGCGTAAATGCACTTTTAGTCCTTACATTTTGGCTTTTTTTCATTTTGGTCCCTACATTTTCATTTCACCATTTTTAGTCCCTAAACCAATTAACGCGTGTTATTTTAGTCATTTCTATCAATCGACAAACAGAAATAATTGAGGTGACTAACGGAGGGATTAAAATATTGTTAAAAATTCACTGTAGCACTCATCAGATAAAATAAAATAAAATAAAAAAATCTAACCTTCTTAAGTTTTTAGCAGAGTTAAAATTGAAAAAAAAAATTAAAATCCAAAAATATATCAAGATCTATGTTCATCTTCAACAAGAACACCAAAGAACATAGACCCAGATTTTAAACATAAGAACACATGCCCAGATTTACGTGCATTTTCTTACCCTTTCTTGTCAACCAAACACAAACACAAATCGATCTCTAACAAGAACACAAACACAAACCTAGCAATAAATCTCAGATTTTCTCAAACCACAAAACCCAGATATACAAAATCACAATTCAAACCCAGATTTTCTCATCTTTCAATCAATGATGAAACTTACAGCAAATAAAATTCATAAACCCAGAAAATTCAGCATAAAAACACCATAATAAATAAATAAATCATAAATTCCAAAGCCCCCATCCTCAAACCCAAGCAAAATCATTTCTCAGTTCTTTTTCAGTCTTTGTTTGGTTGCCAAGAAAATGAAAGAATAAAAAATTGGATAATGAAGAAGACAACCCAACCTTTGCCGGTCTGATCGTGCCGCAGGTTCAGGCCTCAGCCTCACCAAACTGTCATCATCTTTGCCACAAATCTACACCGCCGGTCAAGAAAGCTTTCTCTTCTCTCTCCCTCTCTCTTTCCCTCTGACCAATCAAAGTCGAGAAGCTAACACGATCTCTGATCTACAAACTAATCTCGTCGCCGTCACCTCCTTTAGACCCACCCATCGATCTCGCCACTATCAGACCCACCCACCCATCTCGCCTTCTTCAAACCCACCCACCAATCTGTGGTCCTTTACCTCTCTCTTTCTTTCAATCTATCTCTCCCTCTCCCTCTCTCACGATCGATGCTTATTTTTGAGGAAGACTGAATTTTTTTTGTTATGTTTTTTTGTTGATTTGATTTATATATCCAGATTTCCTATTATAATATTTGTTTGGAAGTTGAGAAAATATGAGAGAATGTGTTTTCTAGAGGATTTTCAGAAACACAATCAAACACCTTATATTTTCCAAAACATTTATTGTGATGCAACCAAACACTTGAAATCATTTTCATTTCTGAAAAATATTTACTTGAAAATATTTTATACTTTGAAATCATTTTACGTTGAGCCAAATTTGGGTTTTTGGGTTTCTGTTCTTGTTCTTATATTCTGGTGTGTTCTTATTTTTTTTTTTAATTTTTAACTCATATTTTTTCTTTTGTTAAAATTGAGAAATAAATATTTTAAATTATAATATGATGTGGCATGAGTGATGAGTTCTACATTGAATTTTTAATAATATTTTAATCCCTCCGTTAGTCCTCTCAGTTATTTCCGTTTGTTGACTGACAGAAAAAACTAAAATAACATGCGTTAATTGGTTTAGAGACTAAAAGTAGTGAAATAGAAATGTAAAGACTAAAATTATTAAAAAAAAAAAGTCAAAATATAAAGATTAAAAGTGTATTTACGCCTAAAATGTAACGTAAGACTAATAATGTAAAGAAAAAAAAGCAAGTGGGAGTCAGATTTTTTGAATGCGATTTGGTTAGCAAATCGAGTCACTTGTCAAATCTACTAAAGGGAAATGGGGTTTGTTGAAATTCACGAGGAATCAAATTAAACACGGTGGATCCATGAAGATAAGAGAATATTGGAATAGCAGCGGTTGTAAAAAAGTTTTTGGATGATTGTTCATAAGTTGATGATTCTTACACGCTGAAGAATATAATAAAAAGAAAAACAAGGCCCAAATGCCCCCACATAGTTTTACCATATATGTAATATTACTGACTCCACTGTTTTTGGATGGTTGTTAATCATGCATTCACAAAAATATATGTGGCGTACGGTAACCCTAGGTTTTAGGAACCTTCCACTCACACACCTAATGGAGAAAACAACTTAATTGGGAACGGAACATACATACTGTCATCATCATATGCACGAGAGAGAGAGAGAGAGAGAGAGAGACGAAAAAGGAGGAGAAGCTGAGCTAGCTGCTGCTTTTGATCATTGTTCACTTTGTCAAGTTTATTCAGTAAATACAGATTTCACTCAACCGGTACCATATTTATATATGATTTGGTTTAATTTCATGTTAATCACGTCGAAACATGTTACGATGAGAGAGAGAATTAGTATAGTTTTGTAATATAAAGTAGCTAGAAACTAGAAACCATGCATAGCATATTGTTTTGAAAAATCAGCTCATCTATATATGTAGGCATATCTTTTATATGTACCTTTTTTGTTTTGTGTGTGTACTTTTTATCTCTATCATTTTTTTAATAGGATTTTTATCTGTATCATAGATGTAACAATTACACGTTATATCAACCCTACATATATATGAGATATACGTTAAAGGTATGTACATATTAATAATATGCAAATGACGTTGAATAAGATTAATATTCTCTAAAGTTAATTTAGTGCAAAATATGAAGAGTCCAATATAAATGAATCATAAGAAACTCAATCATATATCTAATTATATACTCTAAAGTTAGCAAAAGAGAGAGTTTGAAAGATTATTCTTTCTGATATCATTTGTTTGTCTAGCTAAAAATTATTCAAATATATCAAGTTTTTACATAATACTATGAGCAATTGTTATTTATTAGGCAGAAACTTATATATGATTTGTCTGTACTTTTTTTTTAATTGTCCACGTGCATATGTAACAGATTCAAACTAGTATAAAAGGTGTTGACGTAAACCTTGAGGTAGTAACATTCTAATTTTTCATATTATTTTTTTATAAGCTAATTTTTCATATTATTGAAGTGTGAATTTGTTGAAATTATAAAAGTATACTCCCACGTTTATTAGTCTCATGACTAATTGCAATTGGTGGTACAGTTGTTGCTAATTGTAATAACTTGAGAATTCAAAAACTTTGGTTCATGGCCCTTGGTGCATCATGATAAGGTTGAATTAAACAAGGGACATCATCGTACCTAATTACCATGCATATCATGGTAAGGTTGAATTAAACAAGTATTGACTTTCATTCCGGCCCATAAAAGGAGGCCAGGTGTAAAACACTATTTGCTCAACAAATTAAAATTGGCTTCCATTCTTTTTTCTTGGATCTTCTGTGGATTTTTATTTTTTCAAAGTATGATTGACAGTTCATAATTAATTTGTACTGGAAAATAATGATAACCACAGGATAAAGTATTTTGATGCAAGACAAACTACAAAAGCTTATTAGTGTTAATCTGCTTTAAAGCAATATAATTATGAAGAGAGGTGAAATGATATTCCATCTCGTCACCTTGTGTTAATCTGCTTTAAGTTACGAACTACTAGGGGAAGAGTAAGGTTTACTCAGTATGCAAATATGAAAAAAAAAAAGTGAATTATGGTGATGCCTACCTACTAAGGTCATGAGCGTGAATGAGCACTGTTCTATATATGTTTTTCCCTTGACTTTGGCTCACAAGATTTTTCAAATAGGTCTCATATTTCATAATCACACTACACACTAGTAAGAAACTACTCGAATGATATGTTTAATTAGTCACACCGATTTTCTCTTTGTTGCTTTCTAAGAATTTGGCTTTTTGAATGAAAAATGATTTTTTTTTTCTGCATAATGGTTTTGGAGGCTTAAAATTTCCTAGTTGCAGAGGACACACATACGTAAATCGAACGTCATTAGTCAAATTTAACAAACATAAAAAAAAAATGTTTTTAGAGCTTACTTATAGTTTAGGTCATCGCATTCTGTTGAAAACTTAATATATTCAACCACTTTTTCCTTTTGGCATCAGTTACGATATCACATCAGGTAGTTAGGTTAGAGTGGATAGTACCATACTATGAGCATTGAGAAATCCTTATATTAATAGGCCAAAAATTACACTTTTTCATTCTAACTACTAACCCCAATTCTCTGAAGTATCAAAATGCATTAACTTTCAAAGTTATAACTCTGTTTCAGTGTCCCTTATCATATGTCTTGGAGTTTAATTTGAAATAATTTAGTTTTGAAAAACCAATTTACAAATAAGTGTAGCATATTTTTAAAATTGCGGGGTTAATCTAATTTAGTAGTTCATGGGTTAAAGTGTAATCATGATGAAAGATTAAGGTGAAAAAAAAAATAATTTTCCCATCCTTATATGGGGCAACAAATTTTCTTAACTTTTTCACTATAGTAAATTATTAATGTGTCGTAGTAATTATATGTTGCAATAGTATACCTATAAATTATTCAATTTGCATAGGTGTTTTTTTTATATTAAAAATATATTCACTTTAAGAAAAGACATTAAAAAGTTTGACTTGTGCTCGGTTGAGAGACAGAGAGAGAGAGAGAGAGAGAGAGAGAGAGAGAGTAAAAAAAAAGGCAATAATAATAACAAAAGTTATTGTCAATTGGAGTGGATATCCTGGTACAATATAAACTATTAGTTCCAAATAATTTTAGGGAATAAATTCATTAATAGTTTCGAAAATTGATAATTATGTAGCTTTCTTTGAGGGGTTAAGATACTCATGCATGCTTTAGTCCACCTAGTCTTTTCTGATAAATTAATCCATCACCTAATTAAATGATAGACATGGAGTTTGAATTAGGACTACTAACTTTTCTAGCAAACTAGACGAGATAATGATTAACACAATTAACATGAAAAAGTACAGCAATGTATTTTAAAATGTTCACAATTTATATCAGATGCCAAACATCAGCTAGGAAGATGGGTTTCATACTTTCATCCATAAAAAAATAAAATAGTTAGCATCATTGGAGTTATCAAAAAAAAAAAAAAAAAGAGAACAATATCACCCATACCTGTATTTAAAAATCATGTTACCACCACACACCCTTGGTGCGATGATCACTCCACAAATATAAGTGCTTGTGGAGTGTGGGGGGTAAGGGCCGGGGTTCAAGTCTCTAGGAGAGAGTTTCACACACATATACACTTAGATTAGGTTAGAGTAGAATTCTATCTTATATCAAAAAAAAAAAAAAAATCATGTTATATCTCCTTTATATATATTATATATATGGTTACTCATTTTGATATGAAAAAGTGATACCTTTGATTGAGAGAAACGTGACTACTTTCTTTTTTTTTTCTTTTTTTTTTTTTTTTTTAGAAACGTGATTACTTTCTAAACCATCACATGCATTGCATACATAAATACATTATTATAATAAATACTGAAATCTTAAGTCACAAGAGTTTAAGATTCTCAAATACATTCTTCCTCAAAAAAAAAAAAAAAAAATCTCAAATACATTATTATAGTAAATTCAGAGTGTTTTTTTCCCCCAAACAAGATAGTGAAAACTATATATGCTTTAATACTCTTCCATCAAAATTGCTAGGCAACTTAAAACGCTCCTAATGTTACTGCTATTTTTGTATAATAATTGTTTAATAGGATTGACATGACAACTAACACAAAAGGGTTTTGGTGTTTGAAAAAGAAGGCTTCAGCATGTTTAACACGTGTCATATAGCAGTAGCACGACAGTTACAATGAAGTAAAATTTTAAATAAGGAGTTAAAGTCTAATTGGAAAACTAAAATAAAACTAAAAGTAGAGGATCAAGACAAACATGACATGTTATAAAACAATTATTAATAATGATTGAGCCTCAATTATAAATATATAAAGCTTACATGTTAAAGACATCCAACACCCATAGTATGCTTGTTTATCCTTATAATTTCCATCATAAAGTAAAATTAGCATCAATTGTGATTTTCTGATTATGTTTATTCAAATAAGTTTCCTTTCATAGTTTAATATGTTTTGCAAATTAGTTAAAATTTATAACATTTAATTTATTTCCTTGTAGCATCTATCAAAGTAGCATAGTTGGTTTGCTTCCAATATCTTTGATTTAATTCATGCACTTAGCCAAAATTAATGTAGTCAAAGTAGCTTAGCATCCATCTTAGTATCATGAATTCGAGTTTCATGTATTATATTATACGATCTTGCCTTGGTAAAGTCCTCTTTGCTGAGGCAATTCCAATCAAACATCTTTTAAAAACAAAATTAAATAAAATAAAGTTCAGCCCTAGCTTGAAAATTTATAAAATCATCAAATAACTCATTAAGTGTGCGTTTGGGAAGCGCATTTTGCGCTTCCCACATCTGCATCTGTGTTTATTTGTTTTTGTTTTTTTTTTTTCAAGCTGTGATTGTTGACTATTCCCGTCAACAGTGCACACTTTACACTGTTCACGAGATCCACAAATTTCACTTTTCAGCAACTTTTTCATTAGAAATGAGTCACACGATACTATTCACACATTTAAAAATTATTTTGTTACAGTGTTTTCAGTTTTCAGCTGTATTCAAATGGATCCTAAATAGGTTATATGACTATAATTATATGTAGATAGTTTTATGAATTATCACCTAATGAATGGAGAGAATTTTTCAATTTCAAAACTAGAGTGAGAAATAGCCCGGAAACAACCTGCATAATTTTACCATAAAATCAAAAGGGATTCTAGTGGGGTTTTGAATTAAACTAGATTCCAATGATATTTTTCATTAAAAAAGAGAAAACAAAAGTTTAGAAGAAGATAGTCATAGAGGATGTGATAAATGATTAGGACTTAACATACAAAAAATCATAAGCATGCATATATAATTCATCTATGGCACAGTCGAGAGGTTAGAGAAAATGCAAACTAGAAATCAAAAAATAGGATGAGCTGTGAAGTGTGATATTACCGAGCGGGAGTGGTCCTACTCTGCTCTACTTGCGTTTGTCTCGAATGGTCAGTAATCACTTGAACGGTAGTGGACCCAGCTGCCTCACCGGACAATATTGAACCCCACCAATACCATCACCACCACGTTCCGTGAGAAGATAGCTAGTTACTACTTACTTTGCTTACCTCTTCACGCTCATAAGAAACTCCAGGACAACTCTCTCCACTCTCCTACCTACCTTCTTCTTCTTCATGTGCTAACTGACACAACACACAACACAACAGTACTAGTACTCGCTCTTTATTTAAATCCTTTCCAAAACAAAACCTATCTAGTCCCCCACACCTCACTTTTTCTCTTCTCTTAATATTTAATACCCACCCCACCACTCTCTCACTTTGTTCCCATACACGCACAAACAACAAAAAACACACAAACACTCTTTCTTCGCCCATGGTTCCACTCTTTCCACCATGCCTTCCTATCCCAACTTCCACTTTTCCCTCTCAAGGTAACTAATTAATTAACTCCACCCTCTCTCTTTAATTTCATCATACAAAAAAAAAAAAAAAAATGCATGTTTTTGAACTATATATTTATAGATATGATACAACAAGTTTTGAATTCAGTTACGAATCCTTGACAGACCATTCAGTATTTGGTCACATATATGTTTTCTTCAATGGGTTCTGATAATATATTCTCGTTATTTGTTTGTTTGCTTGTTTTTTTTAATGTATTTACAGATGTCTTGGACTACGTGGTCGCCAGAATTTCACAACCAGTGACAGTGACAACAGCAGCAGCAGCAGCAGCAAGAGCAACAACGCTAATAATGTGAACGAGGACAACCCCATTTCGAACTCCGTGGAATGCTACGCATGCACCCAAGTGGGCGTACCGGTGTTCCACTCGACGAGCTGCGACCGTGCCCACCAACCCGAGTGGGAGGCCGGAGCGGGTTCGTACCTAGCACCCATAAAGACCAGGAGCAGAAACCCGAGCCGAGGAGGGCCACCGTCGGGACCATTCGGCCGAGTGTTGGACCCAAGGAGCAAGCGCGTGCAACGTTGGAACAGAGCGTTCTTGCTGGCACGGGGGATGGCGTTGGCGGTGGACCCGCTGTTCTTCTACGCGCTGTCGATAGGAAGAGGTGGGGAACCGTGCCTGTACATGGACGGTGGATTGGCGGCCATAGTGACGGTGCTCCGGACTTGCGTAGACGCGGTGCACCTCTGCCACCTGTGGCTGCAGTTTAGGGTGGCGTACGTGTCGAGGGAGTCGCTGGTTGTGGGATGCGGGAAACTGGTATGGGACGCACGTGCCATAGCTTCTCACTATGTTCGCTCTCTCAAGGGCTTTTGGTTCGACGCCTTCGTCATCCTCCCTGTCCCTCAGGTACCCACCTATCAATTTCTTTCTTTCACCCTCTTTAATTAATTTCTTTATTTTACGTACGTAACTGCCACCCAACCCAACCCCCGTTTCTGCGTTGGTTCGGTGTGTGTTTGTGTGTGTGTACCGTTCACTCCCTTTTTCAGTATGCAGTAACCGTCACAGGGAAAAACATACTGCACGTGTACTTCCGTTGTTCTGTGCAGTAACTGTTCTTTAATTATTACTACTTCTCTACTTGTAGCAGTAAATATATATATATATATATATTACTATAATAACACAATTTACTATTATCCAGTCTTGATACTACTGTGGTAATTATTGTTTAAAAAAAAAAAAGTGAAAAAAATTTATATAGCTAGTGGTAATTGTTTCTTGTTTGCTATGATGAAGTTGCTGAGTTTTGGCATCAATAATTATATATAGGATTCCAAAATGACACGAGTACAACGTGGTGAAAAAAAGAAGAAGCAAACCAATGGTTGTGCTTTGTGCCTTTTGGTTTTTATCTATAGAGATCTGGCCCCATGAAGGACAATATTCAAGAGCGATAGTGCAAAAAAGAAATGGTCTTGTGGCCTAACAGAGATGTGTGGTTGTGTGTGAAGCTGTCCATATGTTTGTTAGTTTGAATATTTCCATTTTGTTTTTGGTGAAATAATTGATATAGAGCTAGAGCAAAAAAAAAAAAGGCATCTTTCATCGTAATTAATGGCTAACTTGATAGAAACTGTTTTGTTTGCTTTCATGACGATTTTGATTAGTTGTTTAGTAAAACCATCATGGTGAAAATAATAGATAGCTTTATTGTTGAATAGAAGAAGCTTAAGCCTTTAAATGTCAAATCATGATCATTTTAATTTGTGAGGACTTTCCATGCATTGTTACAAATAATTTTTCTTTTTCTTTTTCTGTTTTTGTGGCTGGATTTGGTAACTTCTTTTTTTTGAAGAGTGGATTTGGTAACTTCTTTTGGATACACTTTCTGTGTATTACATCTATTTACTAAAGCATATTCTCTTTAGGCACTACATAAATTTCTCACAAATAACTGGGGATTGCGTCTCGTGAAAGAAAGCATTATTAAGGGGACGACGTCCCATCGGCATCAATTATCTATCTTAATTTTATTGAAATTGTAATACAAAACTCATGTGCATATTTTTACTTACATATATATAGTATCATCTAAAGGTGCAAAGAGTCAAAGATTCTTTTTTTTTTTTTGGGGGGGCGGGGGTGGGAGGGGGGTGGGTTTAAACAAATAATCTGTCTTATAATTGTGTTTTTGGTGTTATTGATGGGTTAAGCCACACATAATCTGAAATTCTGAATACAAGGCTCCTAATCCTCAGGTGTGCCCTGGCATTCAGGCCTGGTAAATAAAGATAAAGGTTGATTAGAATGAAATACTCGATTCCTTAGATCATGTCAAGGGAATAAGTTAGTCAAAATATGGTTTAGTGGGTTTCTCTAAAATACTGTTTTTTTTTTTTTTTTTTTTGCAAAAGTTAATTAGTGTCCATAGCTTTTTGAGTACTTGGCTTTTCTCCCTAGTGTATGTAATCCTCCATCTTCACGGATCACTTCAATAAGGCAATAATGATGTTTACGCTATGGAGGAGGTATTTCAAAGGAGTGGTTCTATGAAACCACCTTCTCATGAAATGTGAGATCCACATGTGTTCCAAAGCACACTGTTAAACTGAAGTTATTGATTTATTTCTCTTTTAAATTCAACATGTTATAGTGGCAAAATTGCGGGGACACTAGCTACTTAGTTTGCTCAAATCATCCCATCTATTCTTATTTTTATTACTTTCTATGGTAGTTTCTTTGATCATACTATTTCTCTTGTTTCTTTTGCAGGCAGTATTTTGGTTAGTAGTACCGAGGTTGATAAGAGAAGAGCAGATTAAAGTGATAATGACAATACTTCTATTAATATTCTTGTTCCAATACCTCCCCAAGGTCTATCACAGCATTTATTTGATGAGAAGAATGCAAAAAGTCACAGGTTACATCTTTGGCACCATTTGGTGGGGTTTTGGCCTCAATCTTATTGCCTACTTCATTGCCTCTCATGTAAGCCTACTTTTTAATCTACCATTGTATTTGTATAGAACTTAAGCTTCCACTTTAGACCAATTTGGGGACTATCTTGATCTTGTTGATAACGAGTGCTGATTCCTGTCAACAGGTTGCTGGAGGATGCTGGTATGTCCTTGCAATACAACGTGTAGCATCGTGCCTCCAGCAACAGTGTGAGAGAAGAGATAAGTGCAATCTCTCATTGTCTTGCTCCGAGGAGGTTTGTTACCAGTTTCTGGTACCTACAGGCACAGCTGGAAATCCATGTGGTGGTAACTCAACAACCATGCTCAGAAAGCCATTGTGCTTAGATGTTAATGGGCCATTCCATTATGGGATCTACCAGTGGGCTCTTCCAGTCATTTCTAGTAACTCAGTTTCTGTTAAGATCCTTTATCCCATATTTTGGGGCTTAATGACTCTCAGGTAAATTATAAAGATTCATAATTTTGTCTTCAAAATAATTAGTTGAAGACATATTCAACTTTTAGGTGAATGTATCTCCTGGAAATTAACGGCACTTCTCTGAAAACGATACTACTTGCCTTGGAGTGATTTTATCTTTTGATTGGCATTCCGGGTGCAAGATTTTTTAGGCTTCGCATCTTTGACATTAGTTTTAGTTAAATTTGATTTTGAAAGTACAATGAAATTTCAGGATAGGTTGTTTTAAGCCTTTTTTGATGGTCTCTTCTCTGCTGTGGCTAGAAATCAGAATTTGAGCCTTTAAAATCTCTGTTTAGACAAGCTTTAATAATTCAAGCCTTAGACAATGATGTAAATTCTACTCTAAAATGTTGAGATCCAAGAACTCCATCATCTACCTAGAAGGGTGCTAAAACTTGATAAAAACTGGAATTCAAGAAAATTATGCCATTGAGGATGTTTAAATTCCATGCCGTATGGCCCAGTAAAAAATTTTAAGATAGGATTTACATTTACTTATTATGCCTTGACAATCTTAAGATCCTCTTTCAAACATGCTTGTTACAATTTACAGCACTTTCGGCAATGATCTTGAGCCCACAAGTCACTGGCTAGAAGTCATTTTCAGCATAATTATTGTACTTAGTGGCCTGATGCTCTTCACGTTGTTGATAGGGAATATCCAGGTGTGCGCATTTTATTAATTGTTATCAATGCTTAAATTAATCATTTGTTGAACATGCAAATTTGGAGGTAAAGCATGGTCTAACAATGAGGACCTGTTGCTGCTATGAAGGTATTCTTGCATGCAGTCATGGCAAAGAAGAGAAAAATGCAGCTGAGATGTCGAGACATGGAATGGTGGATGAGGCGGAGACAGTTGCCTTCTCGACTAAGACAAAGAGTTCGCCATTTTGAACGCCAAAGATGGGCAATTATGGGGGGAGAAGATGAGATGGAAATGATCAAAGACCTTCCTGAAGGTCTTCGAAGGGACATTAAGCGCTATCTCTGCCTAGACCTTGTAAAGAAGGTAAAATTATTGAGCATGTGATTTGGAACACATTCGATTAGAAACAACATCTAATATAGAAGTCCTTATCATAAGGAGTTCTATGACCAAGAAATCAATCATCCTATTCCTTCTCCAATAAATTACAGGACTCTGAAATTATGACTGATTTAAACTAATGTGATTTCAATTTTGATAGGTGCCACTCTTCCACAACTTGGATGATCTTATTCTTGACAACATCTGTGATCGGGTTAAGCCTCTTGTCTTCTCTAAAGACGAGAAGGTGCACAATTATACTGCTAGAATCTTAACATTACCACATCACAAACTACTATGAATATGCTTTGACTTTCTAAATATTTCCATGATACAGATAATCAGAGAAGGAGATCCTGTACTGAGGATAATGTTCATTGTTCGTGGACGTGTAAAACGTAGTCAAAGCCTAAGCAAAGGCATGGTGGCCACAAGTATACTTGAACCTGGAGGATTTTTAGGTGATGAACTTCTCTCTTGGTGCCTTCGCCGCCCGTTTATGGATCGCCTTCCAGCTTCATCAGCAACATTTAGTTGCATTGAATCAACAGAAGCATTTAGCCTTGATTCTGCCCATCTTAGGTACATCACTGATCATTTCCGCTACAAATTTGGCAATGAGAGACTCAAGCGAACTGCGAGATATTACTCATCTAATTGGCGAACATGGGCTGCTGTGATTATACAATTAGGTTGGCGCAGGTACAGGATGAGGACCAGGGGTCCAATGATTCCTTGTGCCACTGAAAATGGAAGCAGTGAGAGAAGGCTTCTGCAGTATGCTGCAATGTTCATGTCGATAAGGCCACATGACCATCTAGAATAAAATCATGTCTGAAATCTTTTCTTCATCTTTCTTTTCTACCCCATTAGTCAATAAAATCTTGTTCGTGTCAACCCCTAGAGTCACCGATGAAGCCATGGAAATCGCATTGGATGTAAAATATGAGAGATAGAAAATTGCGTCTTTCCTCAAAGAATAATAAAAATTTATTTTTTGTTAGTTTTAAAGTCATCTCACTACTAATATTAACTAAAATTTGGATGATTCTTTCCTTTACATATTTTATATGGAGTGTAGAGCTACATATGAGAGCTACAGCGCAATGCTTAGTAGCAGGCTTTCCAAACTAACATATGGATTAAAATCCTCTAATTTCTTCCATTTTTTTGTAAGATGTTCGACACGTGGTGTTTATTTGATTTTGTGTACTTTACTTGAGTGTTTTAAGACCGTAGGATTATTTAAATGTCATATATATTACATTTGAATTAAAATTGAAGGGAGTTGAAAGATTTAAATGGGTGGAGATCCTTTCCCATATTATTCAGTTCCAAAATTTTGAATCTACAAAACTTTCAAGATTAAACATACTTATATTAGTTATATGGAAATATTTAGTAGCAAATACAAGAAAATCAAGTTTTGTTGATAATATAAGTCCCCTATGTAAATAATATTAAAGATATGGAAACTAATTAACTTAATTGATAGAGTTTTTTGCTATTGAATAAAGAACATGAGATTGAATCTTGTCTAGTCAAAAAAGACGAACCTATTTTTTATTTTTTTCTTTTTGGAACCTATTAATGTCTTAGCTTGATAGTAAAAAATAATTATCATATAATGTGTCAATAAGTTCAAATTTTATCATATTTGAAGAGGGTAAAAATCTAGGTTGACAGATCTCCATGAAATGGGCTTGATGGTTCCACATCTGCGGGTCGATAGAGGATGGGCCCAACTTGTGCAAGGTCTATTATGGACGGATCCTGCATAAATGGATGCAACAAGGACGGATCGAGCACCCACGTGGCAGCTAGAAACCATAATGAGAAATACTTGCGACACACACTTAGTCACCATAAAATCCCAAGGTAAATGGAATCCTAGCACAAAGAGGATTCCGGAGGATATGTGCATTAATGAAGATCTTCTCTATAAGAAAATGTTTTGTCCATCACGTTTGGGACAATTCAAGAGGATTCTTATAAGAAAAAAACTTCTACACCAAGGAAGAGATGTCAAGCTTGGAAGAGATGTCAACCTTCTACTATTATAAAAGCCCAAATATCTTTACAAGTCGAGGTACGCATAGTTTACCCTTCTCTAGCACTCTAGAGTTGTGAGAATAGTTCTAACTTAACCTTCAGAGGGTATTCGGCTGACACCACACCGATGCTCTCTGTTAGGTCTTCTCTTTTTATTGTGCAAGTATCGTTATGAGCGTGTGAAGATCGTGTGGCTCACTAGTGATATTTACGGCATCATCAATATTTTTATATTAAAAAATACTAAGAAAAATTATATAAAAATGACTAAAATTTATACCACAATTCAAATTAGATCTTTTATATATATATATATATATATATATGTAAGGACATGATTTCATCCAAAGCCTAAATAGTTTAGACAATGGCCTAATGAGCCCAAAATAATAAATTTGTTAAAGAGTGGGCCTGTTACTGAACATTCAATGAGTTAGGATGTTGATCATAATAGGCTAGTTAATATTAGGATGAACAAAACAAACAGTTTGAAAAAGAAAGTGCTCCTCAATCAAGTCCGAGGAAGGTCTATTCTTATATATTTCTCTTAGACTTATACAAAAATTCCAGTTCTAGGTTACACAGTGATTTTTCTTCTGGTTTTTCTAATCATCCCCTTCTGTAATGGAGTCCTTTCCTTTTATATTCCCTTTCCCTCTTTCATCTCAGCCCTCCACGTGTAGATCAGATTGATAATCTTGATACTTGTCCCATTAGCACATTCCTAAAATCTTTGTAGGTAGCTATAAGGCTGAAAGTCACTGTTCAGGTATCACTTCCACATTAATGCGACCAGGGGGTTAGATGCAGAGCATTCAATGTGGTGGTAGCAGCTTTCTTCCTAGATATTTCTTAATTCTTTATTGACTTATCTCTTTCTAAAACTTGTCCTCCCCAACATGGTTGCCTACTACCCAGTACTTGATGGGTGGTCGGACTTTAGGTCTCCACTTTGTTGGCCGAGGAGAGATTGCTCCTCAAACAATGTCTTCTGCTCATCATGACCAGACCTCTTCCTTGGCCCAATAATCTATCTGCCTTTGCTAGTACTTATCCGTCCTCGAACTATTTGACGTCCTCGGGCACGGTCCACAGCCCAATAGTCTTATTTGGGCCCTTCATCCCTACAATATATATATATATATATATATATATATTTATATAATCAATTTAGTCTCAAATTTATGAAATCATTTTAATTTGAAATATTTGACCATTTTCATTATTTTAAATTTAGGCTGTAATGGGGCATAAAAAAAAAAGAAGTGGGAAACCATTAATTGCTTAGACTCTACTTCACTTAGTATTTGTTCATAAATTGATTTGGTATAAATTGAATAAAGATAGTTAAGAGATAAAATTTAGCGTAGAGTGAGAAAGTGATTGCCAAAAAATTGAAGTTGGTTATATAGATGAAATACAAATTGTCTCTACTTCGTTATTGCCCAAAATGATATAAATGAATAACTAAGATAGGTAGGGCTTCAAATTGAAATGGTTTCATAAGTTTAGGATTTTAATTGATAAAATTAAAGAATCTAATTTCTAACTTAGTCGAAAATACTATTAAAGAAACATATTTATGATTCTCTATTAATAATTTCCCACCATACTTTCTCCTCAATAAAAATTAAAAAGAAAGAAAGACCCTTTTTACCCAAAAAAAAAAAAAAAAAAACCCTTAAGAGAGGTACTTCATGTCCCAACAGCCAAACATGACCTAAACATTTTCAGTTACCCTGCACAACCAAAACTCCCCGCCATTCATTCCAACGGTCAAGGTCTGCTTTTTTATTTTATTTTTTCAAAAACAAAAAACAAAAACAAAACGAAATAGTCATCCAAAATATGTTATTTCATCCATTGCTTTTATTTATTTAATTAATTAAAAGAAGGGGCAAAATTTTCGGCCGGATTTGCTCCAAATTTGGGGCTGAGGGAAAAAGGTACAAAATTAGCACAAAATGAATTCCAATCTTTTTCTTGGGACTCCCAAAATATGGAGGAGCTCATATTCACCTCCCGCCCTCCCTTACCTCATCTCTCACATAGCACTTTCTAGGGTTTTATCATTTCCTATACATTTACCCTAGGATTTGCTTCTATTCTTCCCTCTCGGTTTTCTTTTTTCTTTTTTCATTGGGGGTATTTCTAAGTGACTCAATCACAAGCTTCATGTTCACCTCAGGTACAATTTTTTTTTAATAATTAAAAAAAAAAAGAAAAAAAAAAGCCCATTTTCCTTTGTTTAATGATTGTTACGCGCACCCAGTGGATCTTGAACTCACGTCCTCCAATTTGTTCTATTTTTGAGAAAGTTTTGGAACATGAAAAAGTTTTAAGCTTTTTTTTTTTTTTTTAAATGATTCAAAGTTATGATTTTTATTTTTGTTTTATTGAAGTTCGTATTGTTTTAAATAAGAGTTATAGAGGCGGGAGGTTTGTGGATGAATTACTAACCATTGAAAGAAGTTTTGTTATACTTATTACGTTATTCTTGTGCGTTCATAACAATGACACTAATTACTTTGAGATATTACAATATGTGGAATTGTTTTGAAATTTAAAGCAATTTTGGCATTTCATGGTGGGACTTCCAGTGGTTCTGTTTCTTCAAGGTATTGCATATTTCCTAGAGTGATCAAATGGATAGTGAGTGACATTAAATGACCTGTGACATAATATGAAGATGTTCCAATCCCAACCCTTAGCCAAAAAAGATTTGATAATCATCTCAATAAATCAAAAAAAATTTATGAAGCGATTTGATTAGCCACTGTTGAACTTTATTTTTAGATGGATGATCAGCCGCAATTGATAAATCATAGGTATATCTCCTCAAATAGTCAAATCCCCTAAGCTTCTGAATGTTTATTGACTCTGCAATTGTATACTGCAACTAATAAAGAATTTATTTTATTTATTTATATATTTTGATAAGTAGCTAATAAAGAATTTATTGAGAGAAAGAAATGATGCATAGCACCTCAGCCTACTCAATTACAGAGTTAAAGATGACCAACCATCCTCTCGAAATTGTTGGTCGGGTTTATCAAAATGTTTGTCTTTGACTGATATAGAGCTTCTCATACATTCAATAAGTTCAGCAATTTTTTTTCCTACAACTCTAGTCATCTTGGGGTAAGGCTACCTACAAATCATTTCTCTTAACTCTGCAAAAATGGGAGTTTTGTGCATTGATTTTGACCTTTTTAACTTTAGTCAATTGGATAAGAGAACTTTCGTCACTTTCAGAAAAATATTGATAACTGTGGAAAGCCAAAATCTATGCTTTTGGACTTAATAGTTCGGAATAGACAGATACCTTATATTTAAATTTTCTTCAACAGGTATATTATCATCTATAATTTGCTTTGCCAAATTAGCCAAATGGGGTTAAAAGTTTCAAAGCAAGGGCCAGGGCAGGATGAAGAACTTACCATACAGCATCATCTGATTAATTATATCAGCACAAGTTGTTACATCCGTAACATGGTATCTAAGCAACGAAGGCGCATGCTTGTTGCTGGTTATGATCTTGACATGTCATATATCACAGATCGTGTGCTTGCAATGTCATTCCCTGCAGAACGTATGCGAGCAATGTTTCGTAATCCTCTTTGGCAGGTCAAGTCTGTGCTGGACATGACACATCAGGGTCATTATAAGGTGCACACATTCAACCCTGACTCATCTATTATATCACCTCACTTTTGCTTACTTGGCAAATGTTGGCATTATACTATTGATAGAGTTTTTCTCTTTCTTCCCCTCTCTCTGTAAATATAATGTTTCTTTGATGGAATCTTGCAGATTTACAATCTTTGTATAGAAGAAACTTACGATCCATCAAATTTTGATGGCCGAGTGGAGTTATATCCTTTTGATGACAACCATGTTCCCCCTCTCCAACTGATCAAGATTTTCTGTGAAAGTGTACATTCATGGCTATCAAGTGATCCAAAAAATATTGTGGCTGTACACTGCATGGTAATAGTTGCAAACTTGCCATTTCAATTTGAAAGAGGGTTCGTTTATTTGTTATCTTTTCAATTTCCTGTGGTTTTCATTTTCCCTATATCCGTTTTTGATAAATCTACAATTTTCTATTGTAAAATTTAAAAAATCTAGTCATTGTAGCTTCAATACTTACAACTCCACTAGCCACTTAGCTGACCACAAAACATAGACTGGTTTGCATGACCTCAATAATCAACTTAAGATCCTTGTAGCATTCTACTGTTTATTAATCTTAGCAGCTTGGCATGTAGCATAAATATCTCTTGCCATTCTTTGGTTTGTAATAATTTCTTTAGCTTACATTTGTTTGGCTCATTTAGTAAGTACAAAATACTATATCAAGATACACAAGAGGCTTTAGTATGTTTACTGAAAGATCAGGTTATATAATTCCCATGTGTTTCCTTCATTGGTGCAACAGTATAATGGATCTCCATACAATTGCATTGTGGCATGACTTGCTGATGACCACCGAACACAGTCCATTGTTTCAAAATAATTATTGAATATACAATGCACAAACTTTGTATATATCTGTTTAGAAACCTGGATTTCATAATTTTAGTGAAACATTAAATTTTTTTTTTTTTTTTTGGCCTTAGTGTTAGTGGTTCTCACTACAATTTTGCAGGCAGGCAAAGGTCGAACAGGCTTAATGGTATGTGCCTATCTAGTGTACACTGGCATGACTGGAGATGCAGCTCTTCAGTTATATGCAGATAGACGGACCACCAATAATGAAGGAGTAAGTCATATTAGGTATAACACAAACAAGTTAAAATGCCAAAGTTATCATTTTGTTGTGTGGTAGTGAAATGCAATGTCAGCCGCTTGATAATTTTGAAACCAGATCCTTTCATTCAGTGAAACCTATGCTGACATGGTTACTGAGAAATTTAGAATTCTGAATTGTTTGCCAGTGGAAATTATTTGGAATTTTTTTAATTAGGCAGGACAATATTGTGATAAGAATTTGAGTGACACAAAAATTATGGATGTTAGAAGAAGGAAATTGTCATCATATAATATTGTCATTCTAAGACCACTTCAGATGCAAAAGTGATTCAAATTTGTGACACTTATGACTCATAGAATTTTTTTCATTTTTTGTTTTTTTATTTATTTTTTTATGACAAGGAATCCCCTCAAGCTATGGGGCAGTGGGACTACCCCTGAGGGGCAAACCCCGGATGCCTACACACATCCCACTGAGCAGGCATCTGGTAAATCACGAAATGCCCCAGCTAGGAGTTGAACCAAGGACTTCTGGGTTTATAGTTAGTCTAGATACTCTCCCTTACCGTTGAGGCACCCCGGGCGGGGGCATTTATGACTCATAGAATTATAAGTGATCCTTTAAAATTCAAGAATTTAGTGATCAAAGCTATATGACAAGTGTTGTTTAAAATTATAACTGAGTACAAATGCGTTAATCTATATGACAAGTATTGTTTAAAACTATTCAAGAATTTAGTGATCAAACCTATAGGATTTAAACTAACTGCAGTTTAGAAACAAAAAAGAAATGAAAGGAAAGCAGGTCAGATCAAAAGTTTGAATGAGAAAAACAGAAACTTTTCATGAATTTTGGATGTGAGATTATCAGGAGATTTCCAAATTGCAAACAGAATACCATATACAGATATTTTATGCTAAAAAAATGCACCAATGCCCTTCAGGTGACATTTCCTGGAGTTTCTAACAGAGACATCCAAGACCACTTATAATGTATAAAAGAAATCTGCTGAAAAATGTCAATTTCAGTTTTTTTTTTTTTTTGGGTGAACTTTTGTGCAATGTCCTACATGTTTTCTGCAAATGTTCTTTAATGGATAGTGAATGGTGGAAAAAGAATACATGTGACGCTGAATGGTCTCTTAAGGATCTATAGCTGACCGAAAATTTTGGAACCAAAACTTGGTTGTTGTCGTTGTTCTTTAATGGATGGTGTGAATATTTTCTGACCATTAGTTGATAAATGAATGCATTATTTTGCATATGTTGCACAGGTCTCGATACCAAGCCAACGCCGTTATGTGGGATACTGGGAGAGTATACTTTCACCTCCTGGGGGAAATACTAATGGACTGCCAGATGTGAATTTGCCTAAACCATGTAGCAGAGAATTGTGGCGGATTCGACTTTATGACATGGTTAATGTTGACACAGTCTTCTTTGTGGTCTCAGAAATGCAAGAGGTAAGAGTTCTTAGTGAAAAAAGGGCTTTATGATCTGACTTGGACTTGGTTTTCTCATATGCAAATCTTTGTAATTCTTTATAAGGAAATCATGATACACTGAAACTTCATTAAGATTTTCTTTTGTTCCAATTAAGTTGAATGTACTCTGCAATTATTTCAGCTCTTGGTTAAAGTTTAACTCTGATCTTTATCATTGTTTTCAAGTTTTCTAAAATTCATCAAAGGGAAATTCACATGACTCGTTTTCAACAGCTTGTGACTTTGTTATTCCATTATGTCAGAACTTGGGTTTATGTTTTTATCTTGTTTTTTGATGAGAAGTAAGTTGCTTAACAGGTCTTGAAGCATGCATGCAGTTGCTATTTTCTTTTTTGTTCTCATTTTGCTTGTTTGTTTACCGGCAAGAATTCCTTATTTTGATCCTCTAATTTCTGAACCAATCTGTAAGATTTGAATATTATTTGGTTAGCTACTTTCTTTATCTGCTCACAAGAACTTTATCATCGCCCCTTTTTTACAGATACCCAATCAGCTGTACCGTCCATCTGTGGAAGTTTTACGGAGTAGCTGCAGACAAGTTAAGAAGGGTTATCAAAGAGGTAGCAGTCCACGGTATTATCTATCCTTCATTGGAGGTGATGAAGAAGAAAAGGAATTGGAGTTAAAAGAACCAAATCGTGTAGTCCAAATGGACACTGAAAATGCCATAATCTACCAGAAAACATGCCTTGACCATTATTTCGTTCAACCTTTACGTGTAAGTAATTGATGACTTATGCGTACATGTATTGAATTGAGTATGATTGATAAAGTAATCTTGAGAGACATTTACATGTTTTAAAAAAAATTCGTCTTTACATCTGGAATCTTTTGGTTCATGGGAAATTTGGATATCATTGCCACTTCTTCGAAGTGTTTATAATTTGAGAACCTATTGAAATTTGTGACAGCTTATGTGTCTAAGGAAGCTTGTATCCTTGCCACTTAATTGTTCCATGCCAAAGTCTTAATTTGAGTATATTTGATGGACAGGTTACCGGTGATGTGCGCGTCATATTCTACGAAAAAATGTTTGGAGGTCGACTTTTCTATTGTTGCTTCAATACAGCTTTTATTAGGAGCAGCTTGTTACAGGTACTGTTATGGTTATTTACACACGGCTTTGTCTGCCTTCTAAATTCTATCTATAATAATAAGAAGAGAATTCTTAGTTGCTAATAAACAACCCTTATTAGAAGTGTAGTTACTCAGGAAAGTGATGCAGAACAGGACAGGTGTAGAAAAATAGAGATAAAAGAGAAAACAGTTTCTAATATTAGAAAACAATTGCCTGAAAACCTTAAAATACCACCACCTTAATTGCCTCACCACCAACTCCAAGCAAGAGAAAGATTCTCTAATAATAAATTTCTTATTCAATTTGCACTGCAGCATCCTTTTAGTAGGCTTCAGGGATTATTTGAAGCCACGATTCCAACCCATAAATTCAATCATAAAATTAATTAAAAATAAAATCTGATATCTCAAAGTAAAGCCGAAAGAAGTAAACATTGGTGCTTTTTGCATCAGTAAGTTGTTATAAACTATAATCACCTCCTTTCAATGCTGAAGCGTAAGCTGACACTTTTTCTGATTTCTGCTTGGAGTTGATTTTGACATACTTATCTTACACTTTCTAAAACATTAATTGCAGCTCACTATGGGGGAATTGGATAAAGTTGGGAAAAAAGGAAGATCAATATGTGGGCCTGATTTCTGCTTGGAGTTGCTATTTGGTCCAGCTAATGCAAAGCACTCATTACGTTCTTCATCTGATGAAGATGTTGCAAGTAATGACTAGTTTTGAAATCTTTACAGAGATTTGTTTAAAAGAGATCACATTGGTTCATTTTTACAATTTCTTTAAAACAAGAAAAAAAAAATTATTTAAAATACGTCTCCTCCTCGCAAAATTTTCTCACAAAGTGGGCCATTTTGTAAATCCCTGTGGTGTTACTAACAGTATACACCCTGATGCATCTGGCTGTCTTGCCGTCTAATTTTTAATTGGCGGAAGGCACTAGGAATAAAATGACATTTTATTTTTTAACAATTCGATAGTTTGGGAGGAGAGATTTAAACCTTAGATGTTTCCATTGAAAACACTAGGTACTGATAGAGCCACGAGGGTCTTGGCTGTCTTTTAGTTTTTCAGAGTATATTGCAGAAATGAGATTTTTTTCTTAACTTTTTGGTAGGTTTTATCAAATGTGAATTTTGTTGAGGAATTTTTTTTTTTTAGATTGTGGGGGGCACTTTCATTTCATAATCTTAATGACCATTTCCTCATCTATTTTTGACCGGACGGTCAATTTGTAATTCTTTTGGTGTTATGTAATGATTTTGTTTTGTTTTTGTTTTTGTTTTTTTTTTCTTTTTATTACAAGCCTAAAAAAGAAAAGGGCTATTTTGCTTACTTGCTCGGGTTCAAGTTCAACAGCAACTAAAGAATGATAACAAAATTTTCTTTGATAACAAAATTTTCTTACAAAGTAGTTTGTAGGCAATGACTATAAACTCTTTCTATATCTTTTTATTGGATGTGAATTTTGATAAATCCATCGTTATAATGCATTTTCTTATTATATCTTCTATACTTGCAAAATTTCAAGAATATTAAAAGATCAATAATTATGTTATCAATTAAATAATAAAATTTCAAATCTTTGTAATCTTAAATTATACATAAAAAACTCTTCTAAAAAAATTATACATAAAAAAAAAAAAAAAAAAAGTTCATAGATTGAATGGTAAATAAAATCCAATTTGAACGAGATTTGACATACATGTTAGAAATATAAAAAACATGCAATCTAAAAGTTAGATTTTCAAAATATACAGACTGTTAATTTTTAGTGGGAATTTTAACCACTGGCTACAAACTAGTTTATAGGCAAAATTTGTCCTTTAAAAAGAGTTGAATTCAAATTTTAAAGAGATAAAGTTTAGCCCTAAACTAGTTTGGAGCTATCTCCTTCAACGAACTACATGACGATAGCTACTTATTAAACAAGTTATGATTTAGATTATCCATTTGTATTATTTAAACAAGTTATATAATTCATTAAAATTCATATAATTAAAATTACACATAGATGGCTTTTTCAATCGCCATATAGTGGGTTGTAGGTAGGTCGCTTCAAATTAGTTTGGAGCTAAGACTTTTTTCTATTATAAAGTAAGGCTAAATTGAAGCCACATTGTATTATGCTTATTATCTGTGTGTTCCATATGATTTCTCACCAAAATTAAACCTCTAGGGGATATTTGTAGACTAGCATAGTGAGGGGATAGAATATCATTAGTTAGCAAGGTTTTGGAAGGAAATAGGAAACTAGCATCTTGAGTCGTTGAAACTCGAGTTCAATGAAGAAATCAAGCCTCCCAGCCTCAAGATTGATTGCTGACATGGAAAGATTTTTGCCACATGGAACTCGAGTCTTAAAGACTCGAGTTCCATAGAAGATGAAGATGAATTTGAAGAACACGATGAAGATCTGAGATTCTGAAGAAATTGAAGACAAAGACGAAGAAAAGAACCAACAGAAGATCTGAAGAAAGAACGAAGAGACGCTGGGTGGGGCAATCTGGCTGGAGAAGACCACTGGGTGAAGCGACGAAGAAGAACATCAGCGACGCTAGGCGATCTGGCTAGATAAGAAGAACGCTGGCTGGAGTGACGAAGAAGAACACCAACGACGCTGGGCGATCTGGCTGGAGAAGAACGCTAGGTGGAGCGACGAAAAACACGAACAAACGTAAGGAAGAAGAGGGGAAATAAAATGGTGAAACTCAAGTCTTAAAAATTCGAGTTCCACGTGAATTTTTTTTCCACATAACCTCCCATCACTTACAAATCGAGACTTAAAAACTCGAGTTTTATCTTGGAACTCGAGTTTTAGACACTCGAGATGCTAGTTTTCTACATTGTTTTGAAACGTGGCAACTAACTAAATGGTTTAATATTTAAGGTTTTTTGGGGAAAAAAAAATTCTAAACCTCCATGTTATTATTCACTGTGAGAAAAATTTTGTTCTCATTCACATCTTATTGATAAAGAAAATTGGATTCAAGTTCGAATCTCGACTGTGTACATGTTAAATCATGTTCGGGTCATAAATGAGTCAAATTAAAATGGGTTGTAAAGCTTATGACCTTTTTTCTAGTCACTAATGGGTTAAAACTTGTATTTTTTCACATTTAAAATATATATAAAAGACTTGAGCATATTCATTTTGACTTCCTTATAAATTTCAATACAATTAAGATAATAATAAAGAAACGAAAACACTAAAATTATAACGTTAAAATAATATCTAAGTTCTTAAAATTGCAGTCGAAAGTTCTCTATCTAATAATTTCACAACAGAATAATAATAAATAAATAAAATCAAAGACTTATATCAACCTCATGTGTACATTTTGTAGAGTATAAAATATGTGAAATAAAGTTAATATAATAGTACTAATAAACAACATTTCAAAAAAAAAAAAAAAACAACAACAACAACAACATTTCAAAATTTACTCAAAAATATAAGAGAAATACTACGTCCATAACATTTTTATAACAAATCACAGGTGGTTAGTTGTTATTGGCTCAAATTTGAAACTAACACTAAGATTACTTTTTTGCCCCAACAATAACAACCAGTAACAATCTGCCACTTAGAGCATTAGCATTAGGGAATGCTAATGCCAAATCTAAGGGAAATTTAGCATTTTCAGCCCTAAAAACTCTTGCATCAGGGAATTGTAAACGGCAGTATTGCAAATTTTTTTGCAATACTGCTACAGTATAATTCTAAACATAGAATTGCACTGTTCACAGTATTGTAAAAAAATAATAATATTTTATTATGTTTTTTCCCACGAAATCTTCTCTCTCTTCCTTCTCTGTTTCTCCGTTTGCTCTCTCCTCTCTTCAGACCCAAACACCATCCTCCTCCCAACATCAACATCAACATCACACACCATCCTCCATCGCTGAAGCTTCACCAAGCCTCTCACCCATCTCCATCGCTGAAGCATCACTACCCACACCCACTGTCACCACAGCCACAGCCACAGCCACGACCACAGTCATAGCTGCCACAACCACCACCACCACCCACCCACAACCTCAACCCCAACCACCATCAACCACCATAAACCAAAACCCACCTCACCCACCCACCTGCCACCACCGCAAACCCCAACCCAAAATCAACCCACCACTAGCCACCACCACCACAAACCATACCCACCATCAACCAAAACCCACTCACCCATCTACCTTCCATCACCGTGAACCCTAACCCAAAATCAATCCGCCACCAACACCGTAACCCATACCCATCCATAACCAGCACTCAAAGCCACTCCAATCAACCCACAAACCCAACCACAAAAATCAAATCCCACCAAAATCAATCAAAACCCAATAAAATTAAAACTCACCGAAAAACGATCCACGATCCACCACAGAGACCCACGATCCACGATCCATCACCCAGCCACACCCAACACCAGAGAGACCCACAAACTTGAGAGGCAGTCAAGCATAGAGAAAGGGAAATGGAGGGGCAGAGAGAAAGTGATAGAAAGCATGGGAGAGAAAGTGAAAAAAAAAGGATGAAAAAAAGGATGAAATTTCAACAAGTCTGAAAAAATGTAGCGGTTAGAAATAAATAATAAAGAATGATTAAAAAATAATATTTTCATAAAAATAGAGTTTTGGGATGTAGTAGAAATGGTAAAATTGTATGGTATAATGATAAAGTGGTGTTTTAGAATGGTAAAATAGAGTAGCATTAGCATTCTCCAATGCTAATGCTCTTAGGATTTATTGTAAAAATGTTGTGGACATATCATTTCTCAAAATATAATCGTGATAGTATTATGCATGGGGTGTGTAGAGAGCGATTGTTTAGCCAAGTAATTTAAAGGAGTTGAAAAGGAGTTTTAAAAAAGAAAATAACATCTCACTAGAAATAATTAACTGTAAAAACTTATTACACAAATTTTATTTTATTTAAAAAAAAAAAACTAAAGGAATTAGATATAAAACAGAAAGCCGAGTGTCAGAACCTAGCTGGGTAGGTTTATAAGCCTAAAACCCAGCATATAGACTCTGTTAAAAGATCAGAACCGTGTCCCCAACACGTTCCAACCAAGATGAGTATGTCACGCATCGCTCCAACGTAGCTGGAAATCGAATCTTTGGCTTTGGTCTCTTTGTATGCTGGTGTCCCTCCTTCTGGTCTTCATCAACAAGCTCTAACAAGTCTATTCAACCTTCCTTGGGTTCGATTGTGAAGGAGGTGACTCCTATCTACCATTCACACCATGCAATAGCAGTGGGGTCAAATTTAGAGAAGGGAGAGGTTGCCTCGGTAGTGTCATCTCAAAGCTTGGAGCATATTGTTTAGGGATTTTGTTGGTGATATGGGAAAAGTATGGGGAAATTCTAAAGGTTGGGTACTTGAGCTTTGTGATGGGAGGCAAATTGTAATTCCTCTTTCTCTTTATCGGTCTCTAGAATCAGTCTCGGAGAGTGAAGCTATCCCAGGTACGGATTTTGTTCTTGGTAATGGGCCAATTATTAGTTGGACCGATGAGTGTGATGGTGCGGTGGATGTTGTTTCTGTTGGTATGGTTTCGGAGTGTGAGTTTTGGGAATTTGATGAAGGTATTTTGTCTTCTGAATGTAATGGTGAGCCGTTGGTTGTGGCTCCATTGGTAATGGAAAATCTAGCAGTATCTGAGAATAACCATTTGGGGATGGATGAGAGGAAACTAGAGGAGGAAGCGGATTTGGAAAAATTTGATGGTAGTTAGTTATCGTTATGGGTAATAAACAAGATTAAAGCTTTTAGGAAATTTGTGGGGACTTCATTGGAAGGTTTTGAAGAGCTAGTTACGGGTTTGTTTTAGCTTTAGAAGCTAAAAAAAAAAAAAAAAAAAAAGAAGATAAGTTGCGTGTTGAGGGCTCACAGAAGAAAATAGTCAAGGTGGGCCAGAAAGGTCACTGGAAATTGAAAATTTTGATGAGTACCTAGAGGGGTGAAAATGAATCAGCTGGAGGAAGAAGTGTCAGTAGGGATTGGGCCATCGTGTTACATCAATGAATCTGAAAATTATCTCATGGAATGTTAGAGGGTTAAATGAGCAGGAAAAAAATCTTTGGGTTAGAAATTTGATTAGATCTTAGAGGGCAGATATTGTCTATCTTCAAGAAACTAAATTGGAGTTTATAACTAGAGGAATTATTTGTAGTCTTTGGGGTGGTCAGCACGTGGACTGGGTTTTGTGGGTGCCTGTGATGTGGGACAAAAGGGTGGTGTAGATTTTGGAGGAATCAGTGGGGCATTTCTTGGTTTTTTATAGGTTTAAAAAGGTGGTTGATCAATTTGAATTGGCATTTACTTGAGTGTATGGGCCTAATTCTGATGGGGACAAAAGGTTATTATGGGATGAGCCATCTGGTTTGTGTAGTTAGTGGAATATTCCTTAGTGTGCGAGAGGAGACTTTAATGTTGTACGGTTTCCCTCTGAATGATTGGGCTCTATTTTTTTTTACCCAGGCTATGCGTCAGTTCTTATATTTTATCATCGAACATGGTTTGATTGACCTACCGTTAAAAGGGGGAATTTCACTTGGTCAAACTCTCGTGAGGTTGTTTCAAGATCGAGGTTGGATAGATTTCTCGTGACAGCAAATTGAGAGGCTACGTTTCCTTCTATTTGTCAAAAGCGATTGTCTAGGCTAGTATCAGACCATTTTCTGATTCTTCTAGAAGGAGGTAATTTTCATAGAGGAAAGAGGCCTTTTTGGTTTGAGAATGTGTGGCTAATGGATGAAGGTTTTGTGGATAAGATATGCTCCTGGTAGGAGTCTTATCATTTTCATGGAGCCTCTAGTTTTATTTTATCAAGTAAATTGAAGGCTCTGAATGTTGATCTCAAGAAATGGAATGTGGAGGAGTTTGGTAATGTAGAAGAAAATGAGAAGTTGTGGAGTGATCTTGGAGTATTGGAGACTGTTGAGGAAAGTCATGTTCTTACGATAGAGGAAAAATTGAATAAGGAAAGAATTAGTTGAAAGTTGGGAAAAATGTCGTTGTTGAAAGAAATTTGCTGGAGGCAAAAATCAAGAGTGGTTTGCATTAAAGAAGGGGATAGGAACACAAAATTTTTCATCGTATGACCAACTCTCACAAAAAGTTTAATTCTATTGATAAGCTAATGGTGGATGGGGTGCTGTCTTCTGACTAGGGATCCATTGAGAGAGTGTATTAATCATTTTTATAGATAGCTTTACTTTGAAAATGAGGTTTAACGCCTTGTTCTGGATGATGTGGAGTTAGGAAGAATTTATGAGGAAGATGCTAACTGGTTGGATAGACCTTTTGAGGAGGATGAGGTGTTTGGGGTGGTTAGTGGATTCAATGGCGACAAGTCACCAGGTCCAGATGGTTTCTCCATGGTTTTTTTTTTTTCAATCTTACGGGAGTATTTTGAAATCGAATTTTAGCAATTCTTCATAGTTTCCATGAGCAAGCTATTTTGAAAGGAGTCTTAATGTCTCTTTCCTTGCTCTCATTCCTAAGAAACCGGATACTGTGGAAGTGAAGGATTTTCGTCCTATTAGTTTGGTGGGAGGGATGTATAAGATTATTTCTAAGGTTTTGGCTAATCACTTGCATTGGGTGGTGCATAGTCTTATTTCAGATTCATAGAATGCCTTTGTTAAAGGTAGATAGATCTTGGATTCTATGTTAATTGCTTCTGAATGTATAGATAGTAGGATGAAGTCAAGAGTGTCAGGGGTTATTTGCAAGTTGGATATTGAGAAAGTTTATGATCATGTGAATTGAAATTTTCTTATGTATCTGCTTAGGCAGTGTGGCTTCTTAGAAAAATGGAGAAAGTGGATTATGGGGTGTGTATGAACTGTTAATTTTTTTGTTCTGATAAATGGTACCCCGGTAGATTTCTTTGGAAGCACTAGCAGTGTTCGTCAAGGGGACCCATTATCTCCGCTCCTTTTTGATATTGTCATAGAGGTTTTGAGTCGCATGTTGGATGCAACTGCTATTTTGGGACAGTTTTCAGGCTTCTCAGTAGGTAATTCAGTTGGTACATTGCTTATAGTGTCCTATCTCTTATTTGCAGATGATACACTCATTTTTTGTGATTCTGACTCACACCATTTAGTTGCTTTGCGTGGGATTTTTGCTAGATTTGAAGTGGTGTCAAGGCTAAAAATTAATTTTTTGAAGTCAAAATTAGTACCAATTGGTATTGTGCCTAATATGGAGGAACTAGTGGAGATTTTGGGTTGTAGGTAGTCTTTGCTTCCCTTGAAATACTTGGGCCTTTCGTTGGGTGCAACACATAAAGAGGAGACAATTTGGAACCATGTTTTGGAAAAGATGGAGCAACGTCTAGCTAGATGGAAGATGTTGTATTTATCTAAGGGGGGCAAAGTAACTCTTATTAAGAGTACTTTGTCCAGCTTACCTACTTATTTCCTTTCTCTCTTTCCTGTTCCCGCAAAGGTGGCTAATCGAATGGAGAAATTACAAAGAGACTTTCTTTGGAGTAGTATTAATGCTCCTAAGATGCCTTTGGTGAAATGGGTTAAGGTTTGTATAATGTTTTAGAATGGATATTTAGGGATTCAAAGGTTGAGACAATTTAATTTTGCTTTGTTAGATAAATGGTTATGGAGATATGGAACAGAGAGAGATGCCCTTTGGAGGAAGATTATTGAGGCAAAATATGGGGATGGAAGGGGTGGTTGGTGCACCAAACCAATGATAGGTACTTATGGTGTTAGTGTGTGGAAATCCATTAGAAGTGGTTGGATGGACTTCTCTAAATTCCTTCAGTTTGATGTGGGTGATAGAACTAGAGTAAAGTTTTGGAAGGATGAATGGTGTAGGGATTGTGCTCTTAAGGTTGCATTTCCAGAACTGTATAATATTAGTTGGACTAAGGAGTCCTTAGTGTCAGAGGTTATGTGGTTCTCTGATGGGCAGCTAAATTAGGACTTCTAGCTTTGTCGTCCTCCGCAGGATTGGGAGGAAGCATCGGTGGATTTGCTTTGGGATATGCTTTATTCCATGAATGTGTGGGGTATTGGTGATGATAGACTTTGCTAGAAGCCAGCATTGAATAAAGGTTTTGAGGTTTGGGGTTTCTATCACTCTTTATTTCCTTCTTCTGTCATTGATTTTCCTTGGAAAATGGTGTGAAAATCAAAGGTTCCTCCTAGAGTAGCATTCTTTTCTTGGACTACTGCATTAGGTAAGATCTTAACTATAGAAAATCTTTGGAAGAGGAATATTGCAATGCTAGAGTGGTGCTTTATGTGTAAAAGGTGTAGGGAATCGGTGGATCACATTCTCCTTCATTGTCCTATAGCTTATGAGTTATGGTCCATGGTTTTTTTGTTTGTTTGGTATTCATTGGGTTATGCCATATCATGTTAGTGAGCTGTTGGCTTCTTGGCAAGGCAAGTTTGGTAGGCATCAAAATATAAATTTATGGAGGTTTGTGCCACTTTTGGTGCTTATGGTAGGAGCGAAATGCTAGATGCTTTGAGAATTGTGAACAGTCTATTCTTGACATTAAATCTTCTTTTTTTTTTTTTTTTTTTTTTTTTTTTAATTCTCATACTCTCCTTGATTGGAGTTTAGTTTTTCCGTTTTATTCTTTTTATTTCTCTCCGATCTTATTGATCATTGTAATCTGAGCTCTTGATTTGTGCCATTATAGTACACTTCCAGTGTACTTAGTTGGTTTTTTTTTTTTTTCCCAATAAAATTTCTTATGTTACTTGTGGGGACACATTTTAGAGCCTAAACCCAAAATGTAAAGGGATATTGGCCTAGTGAACCCAGTACAATAAATTTGTAGAGAGTGGGTTAGAGAATTAGGTCCTAATGAGTTGGACAACGGACAAAACGGGTTTGAAAGATAATCAAACAAAAGCAAGAAGGATTGATCCAAATAAATTCACTCTTGGCATGATCTGAGGAGGTAAGTTATAAATAAATCAATTTGAACAGATTATTAATACAATTTTGATTGCTACAGTTCTTTCTCTCCTTCTTTTCCCGTCCCTTTTCCATGGAGGGTCTTTTACATTATATAGTTCCGTTTTGATGATCTTGACCCTACACTTGTTAATCATTTAAGCCACTACTTAAGTGCCTGTTCCATCGGACACCCCTTCAGACCTTCTATGAGTTGAGATAGTCAAGGCAGCACTGTTTAAAGGTCTTTTCCACATAAATGCAGCCAGAAAGTTAACTATAGAGCATTTAATGTGGTGGTAGTAGCTTTCTCTTAGCTATTTCTGAGCCCCCATTCTTCCAGTACATTCATAAGGCATTTCCTAAAAGGTCACTTTGAGTGATAGAACATACATTTGATTCGTGCTTCATTTATCCGAGGAGACAATCCTCCTTGGACTACCTTTCCCAACCTTTCCACTTGCACATTACTCATGAGACTTTGAACTTAATACTCTCACCATTGCCTATTCATCCTCGGACCAATCAACGTTCTCAGCCAAAGCCCAAGGCCCAATATACAACTATGGGCCCTTATCCCTATAATAGCCCCTCAAAATTCAAGTTTTTCCCTCTTATCGGAGGAGCAAAATTAGGGTTTTGATTTGTTAAGAGTTAAGATCATCCATTTCTTTGGTTTACACGTGTAGGAGTATCGTTTTGCACGCCTTATAATTGTTACTGACGCTTTGGAGCCCACAATGCGTAATTAATTGCTCCAGGCGGCACTTTGTTCCCCGCATCTAATGGTGAGACGCAAATCCTACGATTGACATTTCTCCTTGAATTTTGAGCAGGATAACTCCTGCTCAATTCCATCCCATATATAAAGGACCTGGGAAAATCATTTTTCCCCATTTCACAAGTCTTCAAGCTCTCCAGAGATTCCTAACGAGACTCCCTAAATTTCTAAAGTCTCCAAGTCTTTTTCTTTAAGAGATTCGAACTTTTAAGAAGTATCAGAAGCAATACTTGTACCTATTCTCGTAAGTTTATTCCTTCCTAGGATCTTTTCTCCTCATCCAGTCTCCTTGGCCTTCCATTCTTTACTTCCTTTCCCTAAAAACTTCATTCATTTACCTTTAGTTTGACCAAATGGGTAGATTTAAGCACCTCGTAGACTCTGATGTCGGTATGGAGGGTTTCAGGGTACCTTTCGCAGGGAGTAGCTCTACAATATTGTCCCCCAGACCAAATTTTTACAAATAGAAGAGAGGGTGAGGTTGTCATTCTAATGATCGCCTTCATAGAGGGAGGAATGATACTTTCCATGGGTCGGGTAACTAGAGATTACCTATTTAACCACAAACTGTGTCCCCACTAATGCGCTCCCAACCTATTTAGAATTTTAGGGAGCGTAGATGCTCTGAACAAGCAGATGAACTTAGGACTCACATGGCACAACGTCGTTCATCTGTATGAGTGTCATTCCTTTGTCGGTGCGGGATTTTATCTCAAATCCCAATCTTACGTTGTTAGATTGATATCATGTCTTCCTAAGTCCAATAAAAGCATGAAGGATGATTACTTGATTGTCTCCAGGGAATGGCATGAAGGTCTTCATTGCCCAACTCGGGAGGAAGAGCCAGGTGGGGTACCCTAGGATTAGGCCCCTTGGCAGGGGATTTAGCCCTTGTAGCTTTATTTCCTTTCATTTTTAACACTTTGCCTTCCTCTGACGATAATTTTCATTGGTCTGACCATGATTTCGTCCTCGAATGTTTTTGCAGATAAAAGGCACATTGCTCCGAGACTTAGTCTGGTCAATGTTTTAGCTCTCAACAAGTTACTGAGGTCGGAGGTATTTATAAGTAAAGACAAGTAGCTACGAGCCGTCCACTTGATACTTAACTACAAGCCTCTATTAAGAACCTCCTAGGACGCAGGTCAGGCAATAAGAGCTGGTGACTCCAAATTGGCTCGCATAGACGTCTCCGTGCCTGGTTTTTTGGCTCGAAGAGATTTTCCACCCGTCGTACTGCCAATTCAATGAGTTCTACCTGAAGCAGCAGCACCACCAAGGGAGGAGATTTCCTCTTCACGCTTATCACTCAAGGAAGAGATAGACAAATTTCACTTTGAAGAAGAGGAGACTCAAGGGGCTCAAGTAGTTCACATCTTGAACGTCGAGGATGAGTCTGATAGGCACTCAAGTGTTCACGCCCCAATTCTGGTGATTGCCTATCTAGACAGCACCTCCAAAGAAGAGGAAGACGAGATGGCATTGAACTAGGGGAACAAGGGCCTAAGAGAGCTCATGGCTGCAAGGAACAAGAGGTCAACTTCAAAAGAAGTCCCTAAGTCCCAAGTTCCTCCCACTCTTCCCCCTCTACCCACTACTAACCTCGGATTGCACGCTATTCCAAATCTAAAGAAGAAGTGCAAGAGCTTGAGGAAGGGGAGGTGGCCCCTCAGAAGGATACTAAACAACAGAAAACAGCCAAAGACCCTAAGGACAGAGGGCCACTTCTGTGGACAGCCAGAAGGAGCAAACTAGGGTTGAGGTGGACGAGGCTGCCATCCCTTGGAACACCTCTGTCAGGGAGTTCCAAAGAGGTTATTTTGCCTATATAGCTGAAGCCTTGGAGCAGCCACTTCTTCTACCCAAGGACATTGACGCTGTGAGGAAGATGAGACAGCCAGACCTCTTTATGTCCCTAAAAGGGACCTTGCCATGGTAAGTTCACAGCCACAGACTTTTTATTTATTTAAGTACTAATACACTCTTTCTCTCTCTTTTGTTCATATGTGGTTGTTATATTGTTTTTGTACAAACCACCTCGGAAGTCTTTATGGCCGAGGAATGGATCAAGGAGGCCCGAAACGATATTAAGAACGAGGTCCACCTCCGCCTCGAGACTGAAAAGGCTTTGGGGGCCGCGAAGGAGGAAAACAAGGAGCTGCTCTCTAAGTTGACTACCGAGACGAGGGAAAGAAAGAGTACTGAGGCAGGCTTAAAGAATGTCCAGACTCAAGCTGAGGACCAGCACAAGTTGCTTTATTAGACTGAGATAGAGCTGACCACTTCAAGGCAACTTATGCTGGAGCTGAGGGCAGATCTGCAGAAGGCTAAGGAGGCAACTCAGTTGACCAAGGAGGCAGCAAAGGCTGAGAAGCAAGCATTCTACACCCGTAGCATGGAAGAAACACAAGCCAGGCTCACTAAAAAGCTAGCTGAGGTATGTAGGGATTACTGCATGGTAACATGGGTAGAAGCCCTCAACCTTATAGGAGTCCCTGTAAACTCGGAGTGGAGGCAACCGGGGAATGTATACTACCACCCCGAGATCTGTGAAATCCCGGTTACCTTTCCATCTCCCTCTGCCACTGCTCTTGAGTCCTTAGAGCAACCCCTGACTGCCCAAGCTGCTCTCCCCCTCCCCGAGGCTTTGAAAGGACCCAGCCAAGCCGGTGACCAAGGTTAAGAGGTTGATGGGGCCAAAGACAAAGGTAAGGACAAGGAAACTAGGCCCTTCTTAGAGGCCAACGATGCTGCTAAGGCCAAAGTAAAGGAGACAGAGGCCAAGGCCAAAGAGAATGATCCTCAGGCCAAAGCAAAGGAGATAGAGGCCAAGACCAAAGAGACTAATCCTCAAGCCAAGGATGTTCCTGCCTCCCAGCCGAGCCAAAATGAAGACCCCCCAAGGCCAAGAAGTAGCACTTAGGACTTATCTTGTAGTTTCTTATCTTTCTTTCTTTCTTTCTTTCTTTTTTTTTTTTTTTTTTTTTTTTTTTTTTTTTTTTTGTGTAGTGGCATTTCATCAATGTATATAATGTACTCCCTCTTCTGTTTAATGAAAATGTTTTTTTTTTTTTTTATCTCTTGTACCTTTACTTTATGTGCTTTGAAGCTTATTACTATTACAAATAGCATTGAACTGTTGCTACTCTGTCTTTAATAAAAAATAACAATAATACATTGCTAACAATTTAAGTAATTTGATCAAGTACCAGCAACAAAGAGATTTACCACACACTTGTATTGAAAATTGAACCTTCTACAATGAAGGCTGAATCTAATGGAGGTAAATATATACTTTGTAAAAAATAAAAGGGGCAGACAACCTTCATCTTGCTCATCACTTAGATAAATAAATAAGAACTTCAACTTACTCAAAGCCATCAATCCGAGGAGTTGGGTATAATCCTAGATCTATTTTGACACTTAGTAAAAGACCAATAGATACCACAATGTTAATTTTTCCCAAGTATGTGATTTAAGGGACCAGCCATGAGTAGGGTTCTGTTTAACACTTATGAAGATGTCACTGAGTGTTAATTTTCCCAAAGTATGTGGTCCGAGAAACCAGGCATGACTAAGGTTTTGTTTAACACTTATAAAGATTTTAACACTTATAAAAATGTCATTGAGTTTTAATTTTCTCAAAGTATGTGGTCCGAGAAACCAGACATGACTAAGGTTTTGTTTAACACTTATAAAGATGTCATTGGGTGTTAATTTTCCCAAAGTATGTGGTCCGAGGAACCAAGCATGACTAAAGTTCTGTTTAACACTTATAAAGATAATAATGGGAAATATGATGTATTTACACAACAAATGAGCATATGACAAATGAAACTTTTATTAATTATAATACATTTTCAGGTTATTTACATTCCAAGGGCGTGGTATTACATGTTCATCTAAGTCTTCGAGGAAATATGCTCCTATACCAGCCACCGAGGTAATGTGATATGGCCCCTCCCAGTTAGGCCCCAATTTTCCTCATGTTTGGTTCTTTGTAATACCTAGAACCTTTCTCAACACCAAGTCACCAGGCCCTAATGGTTTCAGCTTCACATTGGCATCATAACCTTACTTGAACTTGTGTTGGCAATATGCCAATTGGACCATCACATTTTCCCTTTTTTCTTCAATAAAATCTAAGCTCTTTTCTAGTAATCCATTGTTATCACTTGGATTGAAAGAACTTGTCCTCAGTGTTGGGAAGCCAGTTTCTAAAGGAATAACCGCTTCAGCTCCATAAGTCATTGAAAATGGGGTCTCTCCTGTTAATCTGCGAGGTGTGGTTTGGTATGTCCAGAGGACATGTGATAGCTCTTTCACTCATTTTCCCTTCGCATCATCCAACCGCTTCTTGAGTCCATTCACTATGACCTTGTTAACAGCCTCGGCTTGTCCATTCCTTTGGAGATAAGCTGGAGTAGAATATCTATTTGTAATTCCTAGGTCACAACAGTATCTTCTGAAAGATTTGTTATCAAATTGAAAGCCATTGTCTGAGATGAGAGTACGAGGGACCCCAAATCGTGTGACAATGTTTTTCCAAACAAACTTCTTGGCATCCACGTCCCTGATATTTGCTAAGGGCTTAACTTTAATCCACTTAGTGAAGTAGTCCGTGCTGACCAGCAAATACCTCTTATTCCCTACTACCTTGGGGAAAGGGCCAACAATGTCTAAGCCCCATTGAGCAAATGGCCAAGGGCTGGATAAGGGATTAAGGACTTTGGTTGGTGCACGTTTGGTGCAAATCTTTGGCATTGATCACACTTCTTCACATATTCTTGTGCTTCCTTTTGCATGTTTGGCCACCAATAGCCCTATGTGATGGCTCTATGAGACAAAGATTTGCCTCCTGTGTAACTTCCACAAATCTCTTCATGTAACTCCTCCAAGAGTAGTTTTGATGCCTCAAGGTGTATGCAGAGTAGATATGGCCCAAAAAAGGAACGCTTGTACAGTTTTTGGTCCTTGGATAGCTAGAACTGAGGAGCCTTTTTCCGTATCTTGTCAACTTCTGATTTCTCTTCGGGCAGGATATCCTCCTTCAAGAATAGTACCACGGGGTCCATCTGGCTAGGCCTTACTCTAACTTGGTAAACATGGACCACCTCTCTTCTTACCTCTGTGGGTTTGTACAAGTCCTCTACAAGGATGACTCGATGTAAGCTCCGCGCTGAGGAGGTTGCAAGCGTGGCTAGGGAATCAGCATGTGTGTTTCCACTTCTAAGGATGTGTAATAGGTTGAAAGATTTAAATCCCGATTGCAAATGCCTAACTTGACTCAAGTATCCTTGGATTCTCTCATCTCTTACTTCTAAATTTCCCTTCACTTGGCCTACGACCAATCTTGAGTTCGAAAACATCTCCACTACCTTTCCGCCCATTCTTTGAACCATGGTCATTCCCATCAGTAGAGCTTCATACTCAGCCTTATTGTTTGTGGCCAAGAACCCCAATCTTAATGATTTCTCAATGGTGATCTTCTCAGGTGAGACCAGAAGTAGCACCACTCTGGATCCCCTTTGATTCACTACGCCATCAACATATACCTTCCAGAATAAAGGTTGTTACAGGGCGATTGTGTCAATTGATTTTTCATCCATGTGTTTTGTTTCTATTTCTTTCTCAAACGGGGATTCAGTGAACTCGACCACCAAATCTGCGAGGACTTGGCCTTTAATAGAAGTAAGAGGCATGCATTTGATGTCAAAATCCCCTAGGATCATACCCCACTTAGCAATCCTCCCTATGTAATCAGCACTCCGGAGTAGAGCTCTGAGTAGAAGCTGAGTTAGGACTACAACCATGTGTGCTTGGAAGTAATGGGGGAGTTTACGTGTAGCATGTACCACCGCCAAAATGGCCTTCTCCAGTAGTAGATAATGAACCTCGACTTTATGTAGTGACTTACTCATATAATAAATTGGCTTTTGTATGCCACTATACACCAAGCTTACAACATGAGGGGCCACAGCAATATAAGCAAATAGGACTTAATCCGTCTCAAGACTGGACATGATAGGTGGTCGAAAGAGATATTCCTTAAGCCTTTGGAAGGCCAAAGCACACTCCTCAATCCACTCAAATCCCTTCCATTTATTCATTAACAGGAAGAAGGGTCTGCATTTATCTGTTGACCGAGAGATAAACTGGTTTAAGGTAGCAGTCATTCTGGTTAGTTTCTGGACTTCCTTGGGATTCCGAGGTGGTTGTAAGCCGTTAATTGCCTTGATCTGATTAGGGTTAACCTCAATTCCCTGATGAGTCACCATGTAACCTAGAAACTTGCCTGATCCCACACACCAAAATAGCATTTGAAAGCATTAAGGCGCAACTTGTGTTTCCTCAGAATTTCAAAAATGTTCTCGAGGTCTCCCACATGCTCGGACACCACTTTACTCTTCACCACCATATTGTCTATATAGACCTCAATACTCTTGCCTAACTGTGGTTTAAACATTCTAGTCATCATCCTTTGATAGGTAGTCCCTGCGTTTTTCAAACCAAAAGACATCATTTTGTAGTGGTAGTTTTCAATTGGAGTGACAAAAACTGTCTTTTTCTGATCACCTTAGGCTAGTGGTATCCTTAAAAGGCATTTAAGAAGCTCATCTGAGGATGGCTTATAGTCGCATCTACCAACTGATCTATCCTAGGCCTAGGAAAGGGATCTTTTGGACAAGTCTTATTTAGATCTGTGAAGTCCACACACACTTGCCACTTCCCATTCTTCTTCTTCACTACCACAGTATTGGTCAGCCACTCTGGGTAGAAAACCTCCTTGATAGCCCTTGCTTACTTAAGCTTCATCACCTTGTCTCTGACAGCACTAGAATGATCCTTGGATGAGCATCGAGGTGGTTGCTTTTTAGAGGTGACAGATGGATTAACGTTTAAACGATGACAGATGAAGCTCGGATCCACCCCTGGGGCTTCGTAAGCGTTCCATACAAACACATCAACATTTCTCGTAAGAAACTCTATCTACTCTTCTTTATCTAGAGGAGGCAGTTGAGCTCCGATCTGAAAGAACTTCTCCAATTCATCACTAACAACAATCGTTTCTAAATCTTCACATTTCGCCTCTTTAGCTGATCCATTTATAGGCAACTCCGGAGCCTTTAATTACTATAAGCCCCTTTCAGCAGAGGCCGAGGACTCAGATTCGAGCTGATGTAGGATGGCAGCCACTAGGCATTGCCTAGCAGTGGATTGACTCCCAACAATCTCTTCAATCTGCCCCCCTAATCGGATATTTCACCTTCTGGTGTAGAGTAGAAAAGACGACTCCTAGGGCATGAAGCCAGGGCTTAGCCACAATGGCCATGTAGAGGGAATAAATGTCCACCACGATGAAATCCACCTCCACTACTTCTGAACCAACCTTCACGGGTAGTCTAATTTGACCCCTCGGAATGACAAACTTCCCATCAAAACTCACCAAAGGAGAATCGTAGGCTGTTAAGTCTTTGGGTCTAAAGTTTAGCCCCTTGTACAAGTCAGGGTACATAATCTCAGCATCACTGCCTTAGTCCACCATCACCCTCTTCACGTCATACCCCCCAATCCTTAGCGTGATCACCAAAGCGTCATCATGGGGCTGTATGGTTCTAACCTAATCTTCATCCGAAAAGCTTAACGTCGGTTGGATACTCACTTTAGCCTTCTTTGGCTCAAAATTTGAGTCCTCGGCGAACAGTGGAGCGATAGACATTATTTTGGAGGGACAGGACCCGGTCCTCCTTAGGGCAGTGAAGATGACATTTATAGTGCCTAAAGGAGGTCTTAAAGAAGTATCTCTCCGGGGTTCCGAACTTATCTGGCTCCCCTGGCCACTAAAATGATGCAAAAACTGCTTTAACCTTATCTTCATCCGAAAAGCTTAATGCCAGTTGGATACTCACTTTAGCCTTTTTTGGCTTAGAATTTGAGTCCTCGACGAACAACAGAGCGATAGACATTATTTTGGAGGGATAGGACTCGGTCCTCCCTAGGGCGGCGAAGATGACATTTAAAGTGCCTAAAGGAGGTCTTGAAGAAGCATCTCTCCGGGGTTCCGAACCTGTCTAGCTTCCTTGGCCACTAAAATGATGCAAAAGTTGCTTCAACTTCCCCTCTCAGACCAGCTGGTCGAAATGGTCCCACAAATTTCTACAGTTTTCTGTAGTATGTCCCTGGTCCTGGTGATATTGATAATAAAGGTTCTGATTGCGCCTTATGGGGTTTCCTGCCATCTTATTTGGCCACTTTAAGAATGGCTCATTCTTAATCTTCTCTAGAACTTGATGCACTGATTCCCGGAACATCGTGTTAACTGCCTGAGTATTGGCAGACTTTGATTGCCCAGTAAAGTCCTCCGAGGTCGGTTGTTGTTGTATTGGTCCAACCTGAAATCCCTCCTCTCTTGAGGGATAACCTTAGCCTTTCCTTTCCCTTACTGCTGGTCTTCCTCAACACTCTTATACTTACCAATCCGGTCTATGAGTTGGCGCACATTGGTGACAAGTTTACTAGTCAGAGATTTCTTTAAATCGTGCTCGGTTGGGAGGCCGACCATGAAAGTACTAATGGCCACGTCATCAAAGTCACTGTCTATTTCATTGAACATCTCCCAGTATTTGTCTGAGTATGTCTTTAGAGTCTCCCCTTCTCACATGGATAAGGACGATAAGGAATTCAAGGGCCAAGGAACCTCGCTACATGTAATAAAATGAGAGCTAAATGCTCAGGTGAGCTCCTTGAAGGAATCTATGGAATTTGCCCTTAGGCCGTTGAACCATCTCATTGCTATGGGTCCTAGACTGGATGGGAACACCTTGCACATCAAAGTTTCGTCTTTGGAATGGACAGCCATTCTCTGATTGAAGTGGCTTACATGCTCCACAGGGTCCGTTCGACTATTATAGATGGTGAATGTTGGCTGATGGAACCACCGAGGAAGTATTGCCCCTTCAATCTTGCACATGAAGGGCGACTTGGAAATCTGATTCAATGCTTTGCTCATAGCGTCATTTCCCAGGCCTCTACGAGGCGGGCTCTTGTATCTATGTTTGTGATGGTGTTCTTCATTGTAAGAAAAAGACTTGTTGGGTGGAGTTCTTGACCTTCGCTTATAACTAGCATCCTCTTCACCCTCAGAAGAAACGTCAGAGTTGGAGGGGGTTCGTTCTTGCTGTGCATGGTGCAACTTCCTCTTTAATTGGTCAATCTCCAGTTGCATGGTTCTGTTATGTTACTCTTGAGAGACGTGACTTCCAACTCAAGAGTGGCTTCTACTTGTATGCGTAGTATACACGCTACCATCTCGATCTCTCTTATGTTCAAGATTAAGGAAATCATCTTGTCGTTGGGACCCCGTGGACTCTTATTAATGGGGACCTGATCCTACCATAGTTGATTGTTGCACTCACTATCACACAAGTTCTTCCCACAAACGGCACCAATTATAGGGACACGTTTTGGAGCCTAAACCCAAAATGTAAAGGGATATTGGCCCAGTGAGCCCAGTACAATAAATTTGTAGAGAGTGGGTTAGAGAACTAGGTTCTAATGAGTTGGACAACGGACAGAATGAGTTTGAAAGATAATCAAACAAAAGCAAGAAAGATTGATCCAAATAAATTCATTCTTGGCACGGTCCGAGGAGGTAAGTTCTAATATAAATCAATTTGAACAGATTATTAATATAATTTCGATTGCTACAGTCCTTTCTCTCCTTCTTTTTCTGTCCTTCTTCCATGGAGGTCTCTTGTATTATATAGTTCCCTTTTGATGATCTTGACCCTACACTTGTTAATCATTTAAGCCATTACTTGAGTGTCTATCCCATCGGACACCCTCTCAGGCCTTTTGTGAGTTGAAGTAGCCAAGGCAACACTGTTTAGGGGTCTTCTCCACATAAATGCAGCCAGAAAGTTAGCTGTAGAGCATTTAATGTGGTGATAGCAGCTTCCCCTTAGATATTTCTGAGCTTCCATTCTTCCAGTACGTTCATAAGGCACGTCCCTCCTAGTGGCATTTCCTGGAAGGTCACTTTGAGTGATAGAACATACATTCGATCCATGCTTCGTTTATCCGAGGACACAATCCTCATCGGATCATTTTTCCCAACCTTTCCACTTGCACGTTACTCATAGGACTTTGAACTTAACACCCTTACAATTGCTTATTTGTCCTTAGACCAATCAACATTCTCGGCCAAAATCTAAGGCCCAATATACAATTTTAGGCCCTTATCCCTACATTACTTATAATAAAAAAAGATATAAAAAAATGAATAATTAAAACTTATTGTTATATATTATTTTACATAAAATTTCTTCATTTTCTTAACAAAGTTATAAATAATAATAATAATAATAATAATAAAGTTGAGTAGAAACAAACTCACAAATTCAGAGTGTTTTGAATGAAAGTAATTTTTGTCAAGATCTTTACAAACGATAATAAAAAAATCATCAATTGTTAAGTGAGAACGTGAGACCAAAAAGGTGAAGATTAATTGCAAGCCAAGCCCAATGAACCATCTTTGGGATTTCTAGTAACACCAAAATTAAATAAATGTAATACGTTGCACATTCGATCAAAAATAAGATGTAATTGAAGGAATCGATGGAAGGAATCCTTTCCCCACCATTTCTTTTACTAAGTGCCTCTCTTTTCATGTCCACGAGATAGAGTTCAAATGAAGAAGCATAAAAATTTCACACAACACAAAAGTTTTCATAATATTTATCACTACTTGTTTTGCCTATGATTTACTATAATTGAAGTAATGAGCAAGAAAGATAATAAAAAGTTAAAATTCAATTTTTAGTCCATTGAATCTTACTTCAATTGTAAAAAATTAGTCTTTTAAGGTTTATTTTTGCCAATCTAACATTGTCCCTCACTTTGTCATAAATGAGTCAATCGGGTGAGACCATCAAAATATGTTATCAAATGAAATCAATTAAGCATTTATTTTTGCCAAATAAAACTAATCTCATGATTTTTTGAAGTTTTTTTTTTTTGGATAAATGATTTTTTGAAGTTAAAATAATATTAATAAGAAAAAGAATATTTAAACATTGTGGTTTAGTAATGAAAAGGATTAGATTTATAAGTTTTTTATACAAAGTAATTGAATAATAAAATAATAAAAGTTAAAAGGTTAAGAAATTAATTTGACAATTAAAAAATAAAAGAAATTAAATTGAAATTTAGCCTAATAATAATAATAATACGGTAATAAATAAAAAAGAAAGAAAGGAGAGACGACAGCGTATTGAGTTAGAATCGAAAAGGAATCAGCAAAACAATGCCAATGCCAACGGTGTTTGTTTGTTTCCACAAAGTGGTAGCTAAGTTAGACCCCTCTACTACTACTCTGTCTCTGACTCTAATTCTAATTCCTCCTCCTCCTCCTCCTCCTCCTCCAAACTAAAAACTATATATGTAAAATTCCAGACTTCAAACCCTAAAATACCTCTTTGTTTTTTGTTTCTTTCTTTTTGTTACTAAACCAATCCACACGAAAGCTCTAGACTTTTCTTATATATTTATATATATACTGATACTAGTTCTACCTATCAATCTCCTAATAATAATAGCTCGGATAAGAAAGAGAAGAGAAGAGAAGGTTTGTAACTATGGCGACTCCTACTACTGCTCGGAAACCCCAAAGGTCTCCGGAGGAAATCGAAGACATTATCCTCCGTAAAATCTTCCTGGTTTCCCTCACCGATTCTGAATCCTCCGATCCTCGAATCGTGTACCTGGAGCTAACCGCGGCTGAGATTCTAAGCGAAAGCAAGGAATTAAGGCTCTCTAGGGATCTCATGGAGCGAATCCTAATCGATCGCCTCTCCGCTTCTGCCACCGCCGAACCCCCCTTTCAGTACCTCGTCGGTTGTTATCGTCGCGCTTACGATGAGTCCAAGAAGATTTCTTCCATGAAAGACCCCAATCTCAGGTCCCAATTGGACTCTGTCATTAAGCAAGCCAAGAAATTGTGCGTCTCTTACTGTAGGATCCACTTGGGAAACCCTGAATTGTTTCCCAATAATGAGGTTAAATCCGGTACTTCCCCCTTGCTGCAGCTGGTTTTTTCTGAGGTTTCCAGCTCTCTCGATGGCTTTGGAGGTAGTAGCAGTGGGGGTACTCAATCCCTACCTGGCTTTTTGGATGAGTTCTTCAGGGATTCGGATTTCGATACGTTGGACCCCATTTTGAAGGGCTTGTATGAAGATTTGAGGGGCACTGTCATTAAGGTTTCGGCCCTCGGAAACTTTCAACAGCCTTTGAGGGCTTTGTTGTACTTGGTTAACTTTCCTGTGGGTGCCAAGTCCTTGGTGAATCATCTTTGGTGGATTCCCAAAGGCATTTATCTGAATGGCCGGGTTATCGAGATGACCAGCATTTTGGGGCCATTTTTTCATGTTAGTGCTCTGCTTGATGATTCTATTTTCAAGACCCAGCCTGATGTTGGGTAAGTTCAATTTTTTTATTTTCATATTCATTGATATTTTGGATATTTGTATTGTTAGTGTATTTTGTGGGTTGCAATTGATATTGTTATCATGGTTTTTACAATCAAAATCATCTGTTTATCATTGTAGAAAACAATAGTTCCCAATCACTTGAACATAACGCAGCTCTGTTTAGGCATGCTTAAAATCCACTCTTTTAATATTTAAGAATTAAGTATAATTTAGTAACAAGTGAACCTGTAGCATTGGACTGCTTTTGGATGGATTATCTAAGAGTGCTTTCTTTACCATCTGTAAAACACCAGGCAGCAGTGCTTTTCAGAAGCATCAACTCGTCGACCGGCTGATTTGTTATCTTCATTTACCACAATTAAAACAGTTATGAATAGTTTATATGATGGCCTGTCAGAAGTTCTTCTCTCGCTTCTTAAAAATACTGACACCCGTGAAAATGTTCTTGATTATCTTGCTGAGGTTATCAATTTAAACTCGTCAAGGGCACAAATTCAGGTATTTCCCCATTCTTTCAAAGCATTGTTCCAGTTGCAGTTATATATAGATAGATAGATAGATGTATTAAAACAAAAACTGGTTCTTTTCATTACTTTTCTACAAATAAGGCTAGTTATTGGTAATATTTGCACCAACTTCTTCTTTCCTACCTTAACATTGCACACACTTTTGTTATAGGTTGATCCTCTATCTTGTGCAAGTTCAGGCATGTTTGTTAATCTCAGTGCTGTCATGCTTCGGCTGTGTGACCCTTTTTTGGATGCAAACTTAACGAAAAGGGATAAAATTGATCCCAAATATGTGTTTCATAATAACCGTCTGGATTTAAGGTACAGGCTTTCTGTTTAATGGACATTGCTTTTCTTCTCTAAGTTTTTAATGATAAATATATTTCTTTTCCTAATTATTGGTCATGACATTGTTTTAGTGGGTTGACTGCACTCCATGCATCATCAGACGAAGTTGCTGAATGGCTTAATAAAAAAAAATTGGGGAAAACTGATGGCTCCACACAACATACTGATGGTGAAAATCGGTTACTACAATCTCAAAAAGCCACCAGTTCTGGCAGTAGTGCCAGTGGATCTTCTAATGTGAAGTCAGCATCAAGTAGTGATAAAACTAAGTACCCATTTATTTGTGAATGCTTCTTTATGACTGCAAGGGTGCTACACCTGGGCTTATTAAAAGCATTTTCTGACTTTAAACATTTAGTTCAGGTAAAAATATATGTTATATATTTAGGGACAGTCAGAGTTAATGATTTAAGTAGTTGGTGTATTGTCTTTCATAAAATGGCTTTTGTTAATATATCTTACTATATTTGACTGATTGATGGTAAGTAATTTTGAATGAAATAATACCCAGGACATTCAAAGGTGTGAAGATACTCTCTCCACTCTTAAAGCCATGCAAGAGCAGACTCCTACTCCTGCATTGGAGCGGGACATTTCTCGCCTTGAGAAAGAAATAGAGTTGTATTCACAGGAGAAGCTTTGTTATGAAGCTCAGATACTAAGGGTGCGTCAGACCTCTCTCTCTCTCTCTATGTGTGTGTGTGTGTGTGTGTGCACGTTTGTTCATGCAGAAAGACATGCCCACAAATGATTTTGATATTCTATGACTCCTTGAAGTTGAACTGATATTATGGTGGAGTGGTGACCTAAAGGTTTGGGTCATTATGGTGGAAGGTGACTCTCTAGTGTCCTTGGTTTGGTGGTTAGTGTATTGTCTAGTCCTTGGTATTCTTGTCAACCGAGGAGAAAACGATCTGTCACCTTCTTGATGGACCTCATTTTACTTTTTGTTTTTTAGTTTTTAATTGGTAAGTATCTGAAGCTCCCCATATACTTTGAACTCATCTCACCCACCATCACCATGAGGGGTGCCATTTACCCAAAGGCCACTGGCCACCTTGATGGACCTTATTCATTGAATTCTTGGGATGGCCAATCTGGCCCAACACTTTAGCCAAATTGAGGAGCTTCTGTAATTCTTTTTTGCTTGAATCCCACTTTCTACACCTTAGATGGAGCTTTTCTTTTTACTGTTTCCTTTCTTTCTTTACATTCTTCCTGATTTCAGGCTCTGCAGTTATTTATTTTTTTATTTTTTATAATGTTTATTTCTTTGAGAGAGGGAGGAAAAGAATAAATATAACATGTGGTTGTGAAGTAGGGTTTGTCACATGTTTTCATATTTTGTTTATCATATGTCGAAGTATCAGATGATCTCATTGTTTTCATTCTTTTTTTTTTCCTGTGAGGGAAGTGCTTACCTCAGATTAAAACCCTTTCTAGAATTATTTTATTTTTTGTTTTTAATATCTTTACTTGGTGTCAAGATTTTGAAGGATGTTTTCAACCATAAAAGTGTGGTTTTATTTTTTATTTTTTATTTTATTTCTCTATTCTGATTGTTGACCTACTGACCCTGTATCTGATTTTTTTTTTTCATAGGATGGAACACTTATTCAGAGTGCCCTTTCTTTCTACCGGTTAATGGTGGTTTGGCTGGTTGGCTTGGTTGGTGGATTTAAGATGCCTCTGCCATCATGTTGCCCCATGGAATTTGCGTCTATGCCAGAGCATTTTCTAGAAGATGCCATGGAATTGCTTATATTTGCTTCACGAATCCCAAAAGCCTTGGATGGGGTCTTGCTGGTAGACCACTAGACCTTGAAATTGGAGCCTTTTATACTGAATTTATTTGTTTCCTTCTCTAGAAGGTGTTTGGCCTTGTAGTACATCTAATCCATTCTTGTTTGCCAGGATGACTTTATGAACTTTATTATCATGTTCATGGGGAGCCCAGATTTTATCAGAAACCCTTATCTCAGGGCAAAGATGGTTGAAGTCCTGAACTGCTGGATGCCCCGTAGAAGGTTTTTGTATTTTTCTCTTTATTATAGAAAGAGATATCATTGAATTGACTTACCCCTTTATTTTTCCTAGCTGGATATTAATGTGCCTGTGGCATTTTGTTTATTGCATGTGCAGTGGCTCATCTAATACGGCAACTCTATTTGAAGGGCACCAACTATCTCTTGAGTATCTTGTGAGGAATCTTCTGAAGCTTTATGTTGACATTGAGTTCACTGGTTCTCACACACAGGTGATTCCCACTTAAATTATGTCAGATGAGTTATTGTGAGACAATTTTTTTAAGGGCATAGAGATAGCTGGTCATTTTGAGCCAATCTTGGTGGCATAGAGTATTCATTTATTTTTGTAATGTCCTAATTTTTCCATATGAACACAGGAAATATGCGTCGTTGTACTTTCTTACAACTCTTCTTGACCATTTTTTTTTAAATTTCATTTATTTATTTATAGGTATGAATAATTTTATTGAAAAAAGACTACTTCGTGCAAAAAAAGGCATGAAGTAGCCAAATGAATTACAAAACCACTAGATATTATGTACAAGAAGAAAGAGTCTATAAAAATTTGAATGGAATCACTAGATGTGAATCAATAAGCTTGAAACCAATAAAACAAAATGCCTACAAAAGAGGCTAGAAGCTGATCCCCCAAGCCCTCCAAATCCTTGAACATATGAAAATTATGCTCACTCCAAATGCTCCACGTCAAACACAATGGAGCCAAATTCCAAATGTTCAGCGAGTGCTCTCTAGCCAATTCCTCCACTTAGCCAAAAGATTAATCACCCTCTCTGGGAAAACCCAAGAGACCCCAAACCTTCTAAAAACAAAATTCCATAAGTGATGAGTGCCCCCATAATGGATCAAAAGATGGTCCATTGTCTGCCCACTACACTGACACATTCAACACCAATCCACTATAGTATAGCGTCTTCTCCTCAAGTTATCACGGGCTTGGGGACTCACATCTAGTGAATCCCTCCCTTTGTTTATTAGTTCTCTTCTCTCTTTTAATTAAGTTTTCTTCTTTGCTCTTTTCCTTTCTTTCTTTGTACTATTTGACTACTTTGTGCACCTCTTCATAAAGTAGATTTATTTATATAGATTTCTCTTATCAAAAAAATCTTCCCCCAAGCTGTTGTCCAAATAAAAAAGGAGACTTTCCGAGGGGCAATATTTATGCAACTCTTTATGCATTCCTTCTATCTACAATTGAACTGGGGTCTCTCATGGATCCTTACATCACTGTTTGTTGAGTCTCTCTCACCCCTAGGCAAGAAAATGAGATGAGAATTATGCTTTAGGAGAAGGGGTTTGGGTATGATGCACTGAGTCTACTCTGTCCTTGCAATGGACAGAGTTAAGTCCACAGTCAGATTGGTTTAGCATTACATGCCATGTATTCCTCAAAATAGGGGTTTGCTGATAAGAATTAATGACTAGATGGTCCTTGAATGGAACCTATCTTGTCAATAAGGAGACCATTGGTGAAAATGAATCATTTGAAAGTTTAGGGGCTTGTGCTTCCGAAAGCCATCTGGTGGCCAATGCCTAAGGTCCATTCCTTGCCAACTTTTTCTTGTGCGTTCAGGGAGAATTTAAAATTTTCTTTCTCAATGTATTGAGTTTTTTTATTGTTGTTTTAAGCACCTTTGGATTTGAATACATTAATATTCTGCGTCTTTATCTCAGGAGAATCTTTCTTTCTTGTTTCTAATTTTTCTCATCATACTAGCGCCTGTCTGGTCATTATGTACTGGCTGGCTATGGATAGAAGGGCCGACCTGTCTAGGTTTTTTGAAGTATATAGCTTTAGGTGCAAAATGGGCAGGGAATAGGGTTCAGCCAAGTCATTTTTGCTGCTATCAGCTAATTTGGTTTATTGCATTTCAAAACCTTTAATTGTGATGCTTTTGCAGGCAATTCTATCATAATCATCGTTAAATCTTGTTTCATTCTTCACTCCCTCTTTATAGTTTCACTTGTTTTTAGTAGTCTCAAATGTTCATAGTCTCATCCGTCATTCAGTGTTGTTGAGTACGGGAAGCCCTTTGTTGATTGCCTGTTTGTTTGTTGTCTTGTGCAGTTCTATGACAAGTTCAACATCCGACATAATATTGCTGAACTTCTTGAATACCTGTGGCAAGTCCCTAGTCATCGTAATGCTTGGAGACAGGTATAGTCTTCTACATGGACAATATACTCCTATGTTTTACGGGTCTGTGTTTGACTGCTTTAAATTATTGAATGTTCCAGATTGCCAAGGAAGAGGAAAAGGGAGTTTATCTGAATTTCTTAAACTTCCTTATCAATGATAGCATCTATCTTCTTGATGAAAGTCTCAACAAAATTCTTGAACTCAAAGAGTTGGAAGCTGAGATGTCCAATACTGCAGAATGGGAGCGAAGACCAGCTCAAGAGAGGCAGGAGAGGACCCGGCTATTCCAATCCCAAGAGAATGTCTGTTTAACTTTTTTCTATTTTATGTTTGCATGCCTTTGTATATACTCCTTTCAGAACCTAATCATATAGATATTGCTGGGTATTTTCAGATTATCCGGATTGATATGAAGTTGGCAAATGAGGATGTTAGCATGCTGGCATTTACTTCAGAGCAGATTACGGCTCCTTTCCTACTTCCTGAGATGGTAGTATCTTTTCCTTTCTTTCTTACTATGCATTTTTATTCCTAACAGTTTCGATGGCTAAGATTTAGTTTTAAGCTCTTAAATTTTCTTTTGAATGAATGCTGAATCCCTCTCCTCCTCTTCCCTTATTTTTTTCCAGGTTGAGAGAGTAGCCAGCATGCTCAATTATTTTCTGTTACAGCTAGTGGGCCCCCAAAGAAAATCTCTTTCCCTTAAAGATCCTGAAAAATATGAATTTCGTCCAAAACAGTTGCTTAAGCAGGTTTGTGCAAGAAGATTTCAATTTTCCTTTTTGTTAAAATAAATTTCTTTTATGGCGAGTGATATGATTTGTGGCTAAATTATTGGGTTTTAGTTGGTGGGTTTGTAGTTTGATACCAGTTTGACTAAATGCAGTCTGACTATTTTTGCTTATTAGGTGTCTCGTTAGGTTAAACTTAGGCAATAATACAAAATCTTCACAGGGCCAGATTTTATCTCAATTTACAGCTAGTCTAGGTTCAATGCAGTGAAGGATCTTGTAGTGTTAGGGGGTTGGTTAATATCAATTATTGAAGGGTACATCGGTTTTTCATTTTTATTATGTTAGTTTGACCTGCACCCAATATTAAATTTAGCAGGCTTTTAATATTGATACTCCTCTCCCAATTTCTTAACAAAAATATGGTGAACTCTAGAATAGTGGCCACCAGTTAATCATGTGATCACTGTCGTCTGTGTCTGCACTGTTGTTCAAAGTGAAATGTTCTTTAATTTTTTTTAGGTTTGATTGCTCCTGAGCATGAGCATAAACTGCTTAGCCTAATAGCCTGTCAGGAGTGAATGCTCTTGGATTACCCAACTGGTTCTGGTGGGTGGAGTAAATTTCCCGTAGATTTTACTAGCTAGAGGCAAAAGTCCAAAGGGCTCTTCCTTAGTAAGTTCCCTACATTATCCCAAAAAAAAAGGGGGTTGATTATTCTGATTGACTTCCAAATTTATGGACAAGGAAACACAATTGTCATTGTTGTTATCTGCTGAAGTTGGGTAGGACTCAGAGAGTTTGAGCTTGTCTGCATGCACAAATATACTCTTTTATTTTCCTCTCCGCTTGGATGATACAATTGGAGAATATCAATCTCATGGTGGTTTTTTTAAAACAAAAGGTAAGTTTGTTTTATTTTTTTTCCCCCTTGTATTGGAGCTGTGCTTGAGATGCACAATCTAGTGTGGTGTAAAGCTTAGTGCTGATTTGGCAGAGGTTGAAAGTTTTTTAATCCTTCAATGGAAAAGTGATACAAGCTGATTTGGAAGAAAAAAAAAGGGTCTTTTATGCATAATGCTTTTACAGACAGGACAGTAATACAGCCACTGACTTTAAATGATTTTTTTGAAGATTGTCTGCATATATGTTCATCTGGCAAAGGGCGATACGGAGAACATTTTCCCAGCTGCCATTTCTAAGGATGGTCGATCATACAATGAGCAGGTAATTCAGCTGTGCAAAGAGTTCATGAAGCTCTATTTTTACAGATATTGTTTGGCCTTTGTATTGGGTTCTGCAACTCTTTTGAATCATATTGTTGGCTGAACACAAATTGTCAATTGGAGCTTGCTCCAGTTATTTAGTGCTGCAGCAGATGTTCTTCGAAGAATTGGTGAAGATGGGAGGGTAATACAGAAATTTATTGAGCTAGGTGCCAAGGCCAAAGTTGCAGCTTCTGAGGCAATGGACACTGAAGCTGTTCTTGGGGAGATACCTGATGAATTTCTCGACCCAATTCAGGTATGTTTGCTCCCTTGATTTTGGTCATTCTTTTGGTAACTTATGGGTAGTGTTTGACATGCACTTAAACCCTCCCCCCCGCATTTTTTTTAACCTGTGATTTTTATTTTGGTGGCAGTACACTCTGATGAAGGATCCAGTTATATTACCTTCTTCAAGGATCACTGTAGACCGACCCGTCATTCAAAGGCATCTTCTTAGTGATAATGTAATCTTCACTTTTTTTTTTTTTTTTAATTTTTATTTATTTATCTAAGTTTACTGCTCTTCACACACACAAATATATGTTCTCCCTGCTAAATTGTTTGTCTATCTTCCAATTTTTGAAGAACTTGCCATTTTATGCATTATCTTTGAAATAAAAAGCTATCTGTTTGCAAAATTATAGGGACGCAATAAAATTTGTCTATTGATGTGATGTTTGAAAGTGGACAACATTTTTGGTCATCTAACAATGGAATAGTGGGCAAACAAAATGAGATGGAGAGTTTTTATCCAAAATTGTTCTCATATATTTGATATGATATGCAGTCGGACCCTTTTAACCGGTCACATCTTACGGCGGATCTGCTGATTCCAAACACGGAATTGAAGGCAAGAATTGAAGGTTTTATCAAGTCCCAAGAAAGGAAGAAGCAAGGGGAAAGTCTTAGCATGGAAAGTGCTAAGGTGACAATACAAACAACAAACAGTGAGATGTTAATTGATTGAAATATCTGTATAGTATCTTGAACTTAAAATGGATTGTAATTATTTTAATGAAAGTCATATCATATTTATTTTTAGAGTTTAATTTATTTTTATTTTTTTTGTAAAGATTTTATGTAAGAAAAATAAGTAAGAAGGAACTTAACTTATAATTGCCGAACTATGTTTTGTTGTTTTAATAACATATGCGTCTCTAACAGTTAACACTAAATCTTTGTCAAAGTGAATAGAGGGGATAAGGGGGATCTGAACAGAAAACGATGATATGGGTCTACATTGTTAAAACCATCAAAGAGGGTTTACCTAACGCCGTCTTATAGTCTACTGCCATTAGGAAGTTCTGTGTGGTTGGGGAGTTTGTACTGGATACTCAAATTAGTTCCGAGCAAGATTTATTTATTGAAGAGAATGGGCGAAAATCTGTCCACAATGGTTAAAAATTATTTTGAAATAATTTTCAAAGACAGTTAAAGATGATTAGGTGCATTGCATCAGGTTTTCTAATCAAATTCAAGGGTTAATTGCACTAAGGGCATTAATAATGTCCCCATAAACTATAAAATCGACCAATGGCTCACCTCAACTATTGGAAATAAGCAAGAGTCACTTGCCGTCTACTTTATTAATAAGACCTAATAGAATCTTTTGATTCCTTTAATATTCCATGTTGAATTGATTAAATTACCTTCCTCTGGAGAGTTGCAAAAGACTCAATAGTTAAGGGGGTAATTAACCCTTAAAATACAAACTCTACAATCTTTTCAAAAAACAATTGAATTTAATGTAACTATGTGTTTAAATTTAATTGACAAACCTAATGTATTGCACTTAAAGGATTGTACTTAAGTTTTACCATTTAATTGTCCTTAGATAATATAGTTAGATTTTCTCATTCACATCAATTGTCGAAGACATTTCCCCTTAATTTAAGTTTATGAGAAAACCAGAATAAAAATCATTGTGCCAGCTTCCCCACTTTAATGTCTTCTCTTTTAACAAGCAAAATCAGTCACAAATATGTAACCTTTATGTTCAAAAATGAAGATTTAAATGTTAATTTAGGTAATCTCATTCAAGAGGGATTCACATCTCACACACCAGCTTATATTTCTCTATTAGACTAGACCATCCCATGGCCCATGGGAGTGGTGAATGGAGGGCCCCCAATTGGTAACCCCTATACCTACTTCATCCCATTTTCCACCTTCTGCATATTAATTTGACACCAAAGATTAAGAACTTGAGTTCTCAATTCTCACGTTGCAATTCCAACAATCTCAATTTAATAAGTTACTTAAAATGCCCAGAAAAATTTTCATCAACAAAAAGCAAGTTCATTTTAGAGAAAATGCCTTGTTCTCCATGCCATCAACCAATTCCATAGCTTGGACTACGTTGTTGCATTTAGAATACAAATCATTGAATTTAGGATACAAATCATTGCATTTAGGATACAAATCAACCAGAACAGAGATGGCTACCAGATCAAGGTGAACTATGTTGAAGAATGATGACATTTTTGAGCTATAGGATGAGGTAAATGCATACGACAACTCTGAACATGGAAGTTTAATATAAGAAAGAGAACATGCAAAACTCACTTGGCAACATATATTTCCCTAATAATTTTATAACCAAAATGGGCAATCCTTGGCCTTTGCATCAGAATCCTTGTCCCCAAGGTTGTGCCTTTCCAGTAAGTAAGCCCCCCATATTACCTTTTCTCACCTGAGCGGTCACATCATACAAAGATTTGTCAAGAAAATTACTTCTGCCTCCAGGATGGCTAAAAGAGTACCATTTTGAATTCCTTGCAACTATTTTGAAGTCTTTTTCTGCAGAATTTCTTAAATGGTTGAACTGGAAATTTTTTATCACAGCTTAGGTGTGCACATAACTGCCTTTCGCTTGGCATATTCGCGAGCAATGCTAAGCGCACTCTTGCTATGACGCAAAGAGAACTCTGCAAGCAAAATTTGGCTTTCTTTTGAGGTCAAATCACCATGACAGCCCTGCAAACATGGTGCAGCATTTATTAAATTCTGAAAATTGAAAATGGAATGCAGATACAGAATCTGCAGCTTAACATAACTACCATGCAAAAGTGATTTGATGACATAGATATTGAAGTTCTTCACTATGAACTTATTCACTCAACAGTTAGCCTGGCTTTGCCCTTACAACGATGATCCCAACAGGCTACTGAAAATATTGAGCACGCCGCTAGTATGTTTAAAAAGACAAAGCAGATACTCCAACAAGATTTGGACATAGGTAAACATATTTAATAATTCGGTTTCTCTCATGGATTTCCTCACAAATGTACTAGGATTTTTAACCAGGTTAAATAGCTATGAGCCATTGAGTTTTAGTATGGAAGCTTTGAAAATATGCTAACTGCCAGGGCATCAGCCACAGGTTCATTAAATATGGATACTAAATATATTTGAACTGATTTTAAGATAAAATGATTAGTCAGCATAAAATAACAGTCATGAACTCATTTTCAAAATAAGAAACAGCCTGATTTTCTCTACTCTGCTGCTGAGTGCACAGAATAGCCATTACCAGTCGTGATGTTCTGTCGCAAACAGCGTGGTGCATGAGGATGCCAGCAGCAACTGAAACATTGAAAGAGTCCACCATACCTTTCATTGGAATACTGCAATGCAAATCTGACAACTCCAGAGCCTCATCACTTATCCCCCTGGAAGCAGAGAGTAGCCAATCTCAACGATTAATACAGATTTCAGAAAACTATAATTTGCAAGAAAATATGAAAGAAATGACTATCTTGAGGCCAAGCAGACTTAAAAATTAAATGATGTAGGCTATCTTTCTTGTGCACAACATAGTAGCCCGTCACTAAAGCGCATCTGTAGGACTTGTCACATTCAATGAGAATAGAGATTATCAAAAACTCAGAATATATTTCAAAGAAAAAAGGGTAAGGGTCAAACAATTGCACGGCTAGAGAAGAAAAATCCTCTTTGGAAGCCTAAGAGTAAGGTAAAGCCATGTA